>NC_057801.1:839141411-839181128 GCF_018294505.1 Triticum aestivum | reverse complement strand
CGCCCCGTCCCGTCGCCCCTTCGTCGCTGCCCCGTTGTCGCCTCGCCGGTGAGCTCGCCCCGGCCGCCAATGTCCACACACACACAGTACTACACACACACACACACACTACACACATTAGTTTGTTTGTTATAAATTTTTCTGTTTTTTAGTTATAGAAATGTTAGAAATTATTCTGTTTTTTAGTTATATAAATATTAGAAATGTTAGTTTTATAGAAATGTTATAAATGTTTTCTATTTTTTAGTTATAGAAATATTTATAGAAATGTTAGCAATTTTTCTGTTTTTTAGTTATATAAATATTAGAATTGTTATGGAAATGTTAGTTATATAATCAGGAAATTTTAGAATTACTTTAGTTAGATGAATTAGATTAATGTCAAATTGTTAGAATTTGCATATATATAGAATTTTAGTTATCACAATCCAATCATTTAAAAAATGTTACTTTTTGTGGGCATATAGTATTTGTTCTCGACGATATGCCCGGCCCGCATCCTCGCCGTCGACCCGTTCGCGACGACGTCATGCTTCAGGGGACCCATGTTCGGGACTGGGCTCCGCCGGGCTGGCACTGGGAGGTGCTACCTGGAGGGGCGTGCCGCTTGGTGAGGAACCCGACCTCGGGTCCCATCGTCGACCCTGATCTTCTTTGGCGGCGTTCGCGTGGGCCACATTCGGTGCAGAGGCAGCCGGCCCCGTCGGAGGTGGTGCGTTGCCGTGTCAGGGAGGAAGATGAGCACGTCCATCGCTACATGGCTGTTATGGACGACGTGAGGTTCTCCACTACTTGACGGGTTCTTTGGGCAGATGACCAGAGATATGATCCTGTGATGGTTCCTTCTCTTTGGGTGTGCACTGCCCGCGCCCCAGGAACCGCGAGTGGCGCCCTAGATTCTTCTGTAGTACTCAATCTTTATTAGGTACCTATCCAGTGATGTATTCGATATATAGTATTCGAGACGATGTATTCGAGATTATATATATTAAGACGATGATGTATTCGAGATTATATATTCGAGAGGATGTATTCGAGATTCAGATTTTCCTTATTGATTAATTGCATCCATGCATTGTAATTTGAATACTAAATTGTTTTTTATTTCTTCTGTATTATTAGTAAAGTAAAAGCTATGGCGGACAATACCGGCAGAGAGAGAGAAGAGTAATTGTTCGACATCATACATAGCCCTCACAGGCTAGATGATCTGAATGAAGCAGATGACGGCTCCCAATATCTTAACAATACCGGAGAGGGTGATGAAAAGATATTCGATCTCGACGACCGGGCTGATGAAGTCATGAACTATGATTATGATTATGACACAGACAATGTTTGTGATGACACAGACAATGCTAATCTTCAAATAACAAACACTACCAACGAGGTATATTTATAAGCATGCATCATGGTGATCATCACATGCTTTTTTATTGAAGATATATTAACAAATCGATCTTTCTTCTTTCAGCCCTCCGGATCAAGCAAATCTGCTTCTACAGACAGCAAGACAAAGCGAGGCCCGGGCAGATTGTTGAAGGATGGTGTAAAGTACCACAACGAATCCATCAAACCTAGTGGCGAACCCCTCACGCCTAAGAGCATTGCGAACAAGTGGACTCGTCAGTGCGGAGTTCTTGTGAAGGACAAACTCCCGATCTCCATTCAAGAATGGAAAGAGCCAAAGACCAAACGTCCAGGTGTTACTTGGGTCGATGGCAGAGCCAAAGAAGACCTGGTGAAATCTTTGATGGAACATTTCACTCTACCAGATCATTTCACTAAAGCAGATGTCGACAAAGTTAAGGCCGCTGCTCTTAAGAAGATGGCAATTGCATTCAACACCCACAAGAAAACTGTATGAGCCAACTACCTCGCTAATGAAAGGAAGACTCCAGATTTCAAGGGAACGCTGGAGAAGCAAAGAGAACATTGGGACGATTTCGTGACCTTCAAGGATTCAGAATTATCTAAGGAACGGTCGATGAAAAACAAGGCAAATGCCGCAAGAAAGACGCAGTTCCATAGGCTGGGTCCCGGTGGCTACGCGGTGGCATTGCCTAAGTGGGATAAGTCTGAGCAAGAGATGGAGGATGCAGGGGTCACTCCGGTTACCCGGCACTGGCCCCCCAGGTGCAGAACTTGGTTCTATGCGCACGGGGGAGCGTTGGACCCGAGTTTCGCGGAAGGCAAGTCTAAAAGGAGCCGAACAAAAGATAATTGATGCAATAGATGAAGCTCGAAGGTAGGTGTTCATGCCCAACAAAGAGAACGACGAGCTTATGCGCGCCCTGCGAAAACCTGAACACCCGGGAAGAACATGAGGCATGGGCGTTATTCCCTGGTATGAGGGATTTTCAGAACGGAACGAGGACTACAGGAGCCGTGCAAGAAGGAAGATGGAGGAGGAGAAGAAAAGGAAGCTGGAGGAGGAGCAGAGGAAGCAGGACGCAGAACGCCTTCAAGGCCTAGAAGAAAGGCACGCGGACCTGGCACTCAAATTCCAGCAGCAGCAACAGCAGATCGACTCACTTAGCCAGGAAAGGGGGTCTCAGCAGCGGCAGCAGCAAGCGGATGATCGTCCAACATTGGATAGCACCGTCCCATCCATGCCGAGAAGCAGCGTTGGTTCTGCCCCGAGCGACACACTGCTGGATAAATACCCTGTGGATGACATCATAGAGAACACTAACTGCAAGCCACACTCCAAAATGAAGAACATATCCATGAAGGTGGCGGACGGTGTTGCTTTTCCAGTTACCCCCGAAGCAACCTACCATTGCATCCCAATTCTAGAGGGCTATGCTCGTGTCATGGATGATGAAGTGGTGGACCCATATTCGGGGCTAACGCTTGACATTCCTGGAGGTGAAGACGAGCGCACACTCGGAGAGGCCATACATCGTATCATCCTATGGAGAAAGGATTGCATAATCTTTCGAAGTCCACCGACACCGCGTCGCCTGCCGACTCCTCGAAGTCCGCCGCCGAGTCAGCAGACTCCCGCTCCTCCAAGTCCACGAACGCGTGAGACGACTCCTCCTCGAAGTCCGCCACCTCCGTCAAGTCCCCGAATGCGTGAGCTGACTCCTTCGGTTTCAAGCCCGGCACAGCGTCATGCCACTTCTCCGGTTGCAAGTCCGGCACCGTGTCAGGCCACACCTCCTGCTTCAAGTCCGGCACATCGTCAGGCCACTTCTCCTGGTCCAACTCCATGTCAGCCGTCTCTGCCGTCTCAGCAATCGCAGAAGAGACATACCGCAACTTTGGTGCGTAGCGGTACGAGTCGAGGTAGTTCAGGAAGTACAGGCGAAGGCAAGCTATATAAATATGGTCCAAGCCTCGCTCCTCTTCCTCAGAGGCCTTACGACATGACTAAGGAGCAAAACACAGCCATAGTGCAAGCCCAAGTGGACGCCCATTTTGGACCGAAACCGGCACCGCCACCAAAGGAGAAAGTGCCTGAGAAAGTAATTGACCACTTCATTCGTATGGCTAGAGAACCAGCTCCCAAGCCTGTTGACTCGGACTATGAGCGCCAAATCAGGAAGGCACATCGAGCACGACTACAGAAGGAAGCGAGCTCAAGCTCGAGCCAACAAGCAGCTGGCAAAAAATGCGGGAAAACCGTTCCCCAGTTGGGAGAACAGACGGCGCAAGCGACCCCCTCGCTTGTTGTGCCAACAACACATGAGAGGAGTAGTACGCGCGCCAAATATTATTGTGGGCAAACCGTTAACGTTCCCCAGCATGGCGATGTGGTAATAACAGAGGATCATATAATGCAGGCTCAAATGCTCAATATCTCTGTTGGACAACTCCTCGAAATCGAGCCTATGCCTATGCTTAAAGAATCGGAAATAGCATGGCAATATGTACGGGGCAAACTTTGGTCCATCCAGACAAGGTCAAAGACCTCCCAACGAGAATGTATCAATTGCATCAATGGTACATGAACATTACCAAGATTTCCAATCGAGAGTCCCTCATGGTGAATGTCAAGCATGAGCATTATTACCATGAGAAAGCTCTGACCATTGAGTATCCAGAACTATTTCAGTTATTTAATCAAGACGCACTCGACAAGTCTATCGTCAGTTGCTATTGTCTGTAAGTGATTTCTTTCTGTAATTTAAGTCTCAAGCTAGTTATGTAGTGATAATTTTGATCAATCATTACATGTAATTATCCTCACTATATTCCTTTTCTATGGTATTATATGCAGGATGAAGATGTATGAAATAAAAAAAGCTGGACACTATGGCGTTGGGTTCATTGACCCAAATACCATTAATCAGGACATATGGGAGATTGAACATTGTCAAGCTGCTGTAAAGGAAAGCATGCTAGAGTTCTTGAAGCGCCTCAATACCAATGAAGATATACTACTTCCTTACAACTTCCCGTGAGTCACACTGTCTTGTACTACAAATTCTGTTTTTGCTTACTAGCTAGCTAGATGTTAATAATTAAGTGTATACGGTTTACGGTAGTTGATTAATTTTATGCACATGCCCGCTTAATTAAGACATGCAAACGTGTGCGTATGCAGTTGGCACTGGGTCTTGTTAGACACTAAAGTTGAGGAAGGAAAAGTTGAATTACTGGACTCACTAACTAAAGAAGATAAAGACTACATCATCGTGAAGGGGATAATCAACAGGTAATTTCAATCATTATTAACTATTAGTTCCTGATATGAACTATTTAATAACCCTTTATTAATTTTCTTTGCTGGCGGGCAGGGCATGGGCAAAGTTCATCAAGGTGACTCTAGGCACGTGGCCAAAAAAGTTGTTTTGGCATCGACCCAAGGTAAGTAATTAAGTAGTACTAGCTAGCTACCATCTCTTTAATTCTTGTTTCAATATCATTAATTAATTATTATGCTTGATTAATCATTATCTGATTCAATTCCATTCTCGTAAAGGCCCTGAGGCAGGCGAAAGGAAATAATCTGTGTGCATACTACGTTTGCGAGAACATTCGCATGATGACGTGCGGAAGGAGCAGATCTGATAGACAGGACTGGGTACGTTTTTGTCAGAACACTATTCACACCATTATCAATATTTAGTCACACAACTAACACACATGCATATTGATCTCCTTCTTGACAGTTCAGATCGGTGCGGGATAAGCTCCTACCATCGGACCGCATACAAGCACTTCAAGAGGAAATAGCCGGATTTTTGCTCGACCAGGTCATAGATCCGAAAGGAGAATACTATTATCCGCTACCGCCCCCATGAACCACTTGTCATCGTGCTCCGAAGGCACCAAGGCAACATGTAGGAGAAATTGTATATGTATATACATGTGTATGTATGAATAGTTAATGGTGTTGAATGTGAGACATTCGATGATATATATTATATATATATGCGGTTCTACGTACGAGAAAATCTATTTAATATATATGCATAACGTGTACAATTTGTAGTATCGTGAAATACCAGCAAACAAAAAAGAATTAAATGGAAAATAGAGCCAAATTGAAAACACAAAATAAAAGCAAAAATAAAAAAAAAACACCTAAACATTTAGTACCAGTTGGTGTTACCAACCGGTACTAATGTCCTATACGCACACGGGCCTGGCTCGTGCCACGTGTTTGCACTAGAGCGCCGGTTCGTGACGAATCGATACTAAAGGAGAGGGGGGCTTTAGTCCCCACTCTTTAGTGCCGGTTCGCCAACCGGCACTAAAGACCGCCACGAACCGGCACTAAAACCCGGTTCTGCACTAGTGTCACCAGGGGCGATATTGCTGTTTGGTGTGCCGGGGCTCCACCATTGGTCAGCCTCCATGACGGCCAGGATCTTACCATCACCGTGGTATGTGACAGACGACAAAACAGGTTGAGGAGGTGGCCAGTCCCGGTAGCGAAACTAATAGTAGGCCTCCCGGCTTGCGGCGTGCGGTATCTTCATCCCGGCTTGCGGCGTGTACCGCAGGTCAGGACAGTAGGCCTCCGAAACTCCACCTATTTGAGTCCTGTACGGAAGAAGGGTGATAAGGTTTTTGGAAAGCGCTCAGCGTGGCTACTGATTGCTTCATCACGGACGACCCGGACACCGACGACTACTTCCCCAACGATGACTTCTTCCCCGGCGTCGACAACCTCTTCGACAACATGACTAAAGAGGACACCAACTCCAAGACCGGTACTTCTGCCGTTGCTCCGTACGTCTTCGTGACCTCTCTTTTTAAGATCATGCTACAGTTTATTGCTCTAGTTTTTCTTGTTCTACCCTCTGTTCTACATGTGTTATGTTTTAGTTCACATGTACAAATGCTATTTCCCTTCACTCTGCTAGACTACATGACTTGTTTCATCTCTATTATATTAGTCATATTTTATCTAGCACTTCTGTTAATAAAATTATATGGTAAATTGCTCATATTTCTAACATTGTATTCGTTCCGATATAAACTCAGAAATTGAACGCAACAGATTCAAGCTCAAAATAGAAAAAATTTGAAAAAAAAAGAAAAAAAACTCCAACAACCAAAGCATGAGAGCCCGCAGTACAAGCCTTAAAAGGTGGGTTCCTGGCCTGGGTCAAACTAATGGGCGATTATGTAACGTGGCGAACTGACCCATCACGTCTCCGGCTCCAACTACCGCTCGAAGTTGTAGGCTGCTCAAATAAAAGTGCCTCATCACGTCTGCTCCCGGATCACGCCGCCATGCCCGCAGGAGGTTGGTCTGATCTCCCGCCGGATCTGGCCCGCGAGATCTCCCGCCGCCTGCAGCACGACGCCGTCGACTTAGTCCGCTTCCACGCCGTGTGCAAGCCATGGCGGGACTCCCGGACGACAACGGCGACCGACCAGTTTCTGCCCTGGCTCGTCACCGCGGTGAAGGAGGACGAGACGCGCCTGGAGATGAGATGCGTCCTCTCGGGGACCAACTACCGCTCGCAGCCGCTGCTATCCGAGCCGGCCCGGTGGAACTGGGTGACCGGCTCCGGCGGCACCGCTCTCCGGTTCCTGACCATCGAACGCCTCCGCCCTAGTCTCCATGACCCTCTCATCGGATCAGCCGAACACCTGCCTCTACTCCCGCAATCCGTCGGCCGGTGGGGGGAGGAGATCGACCCCCACGGCGTCATCAACGGCAACGGTGCAACCCTTCTCTACAGCATCTCCACCACCGGCGACATGGTTGGGCACAGGCCCACAGCCAGGTTCACAGCGGCTCTACTTCGCCCCGGCGACGCAGAGTGGACAATCCTCGAGAGGATCCTCGAGCATAAGTATGAGCATCGGTTCGGGACCTGGTCACTTCGTCAGCCTGTTTTGACGTCTGTCACATACCACGATGGTAAGATCCTGGTCGTCATGAAGGATGACCAACCGTGGCGCCTCGCCACACCAAACTGCAATATCACCTGCGATGAGCTTGTCAAGAGCCAGGGGCCGCCGGCGGTGCAGGTGTGGTTTGGCGAATCCACCTGCAATTACAGCTACGTCCTTGAGTCCCGTGGCGAGATTCTACGGCTGTCAATCAACACCTGGGAATATAACAGGTATCTCAAGGGGACAAACCCCTACCTTCTCAAAGTCAAGGTGTCACTGCAGGCACTCGAGGGGCAACTATTGTCAGAATCGTCACCACTGGAGAAGATGAGATGGGTGAGAAGGGATGGCCGTAGTCTGGCCGATCGCGTGCTTTTCCTCGGTATGTGCCATAGCTTTGTTGTGGATGCGGGGCGGGTTCCCAACGTCCATGGCGGGTGTGCCTACTTCGTTTACCACAATGATAATGCCTTTACATATGGCAAGCGTGCCGTGTTCCGGTGCAACCTCATCAATGGGAGGACAGAGCTTGTACAGCGGCTGCCTCAATGTTGGGACTACAGAATGTGCCTGTGGTTCAACCCCGAGTCCGTCAATACTCCTCCCAAGGTAAATATATATACATTGCTAAAAAGAGTTCGAATTTCTAAAGCCGGATTTCTCTTATAATGAAATGTCCTATTATTATGTACTATTGATCTAATGGTGGCATCAACCTATTACACCGTACACGAGCTTAACCCGGAACACTGCATAAGCCTTCTCAAAATTACTTTTTGATAACAAAAATCCATATGTGTTCATCTTATCATCACATCAAGCCGATGGAACCGTACATTTGCTAATATGCCATTCATTTTGCTCCGCCAGGAAATCAGTGAGGGGCCACAGATGCAGCAACAGCAGATAGCACCAACAATTTCTAGTCCTCCAAGGCACACCATTCACATTGAGAGACATCGTGTGCCCAGGTTTAGGGTGCTGGTGCGCAATCTTCCTCTCACGGTGAACAGCACACAACTACGATTCTTCTTCGGCGAGCACGGTAAAGTGTCCAGTGCTGAGGTGATTTTCTATAAGAAGACCAGGGCCTCACAGGGTATTGGCCATGTGACCATAGAGACAACACATTCCCATCAGGAAGATGCTCTTGCTGCTCTCAATGAACTGGTTTTGGATGGATGTTGTCTCAAGGTTACCTTGATCAAGGAGGATCAGCCACCACAACGTCAGCATAAGCGCAGATAGATCTAAAAATATGGATTTCATTTTCAATCATTATAAAAGTGAATATACATGGATTGCGCATGTTTGTCTGTGTTGCTGCTCCAAGATCTCTTGCCTTCGTATTTTTCAGTGTAGTGAGGTTAGTACTCCTATGTCATAAGTAAACTTTTAAATTTGACTACGAATAATTATTTATATTGGAAAATTTAAAAACCATATGTACAGATTTCTTTTAGTACTAGGATTATATTGATTTTATAAATATGTTAGCAAGAACGGATTTGCTAATTTTGATGTGAATGTTAATTAGTTAGAGCATATCTAACCCTGAACCGTATGTTCCTTTTGCTCCAATATTCATGTTTTGAGAAGCAGTGGGGATCGCCTTGCGAATGTGCTGTCGCCCGTTTGCATTGTTTCGTCGGCCTTTTTTCAGTTTCGTTTGAGTCGCGTGGGCTGTGTGGGTCACACGGGCGTGTCGTAAATCTCCTGAGGATTTTGACTTCCTCCCGCATTACATTCCCCAATCCTTCTCCACCGAGGCATTAGTAGAGAATCCCTTATAGGATTTTGTTAGTAGCTGCGTCCACCATGAAAAGGACGCTGTAAGTACTTAGCCTAGAGCTGCAGCGTCTAGGAAAAAAATGGAACGCTGTTGCTTATCTTGTACTTGCGGCGTGCAGTAAATATGAATGCTGCTAGTTTGCCAGACCTAGGCAGCCCCTCGGCCAGACCAAATTCGGGGCGTTCGACAAGCACACACGCTGCTAATGTAAGTACCGTCTAGCAGCGTGCGGTGTTTTGTGCATGCCGCTAATGCGGCCCGCGGGTCACAAGTGTGGGCCCCACGCGTGGAGATATAAACGCCACATTTTTGGGATAAATTACAAGGAGCGTATGAAAACTTGACTTTTGAATGAAGAATTTTCATTATAGCTTCAATCATGTGGACGGCCATGCCACCGCCGTCGTTGCTCCTCCTTGACCAAGGTAAACTCGAGGCTGCATCCATCTAAGAACAATCCGTTGAGAGCTACTTGGTGGGCATGCATCTAGAGCTTCTTCTTGGCTAATGTTAGGCTCGTTGTCTTGTGGTAGATCAATTGCAGCTGAGACGTCTCAACATGGTAAGTTGCGGACCAACACTTTGAAACTAGGCTCGTTATGTCTCAACATGGTAACCGACTGTTGTTTCTTCAGTTCTTGAGCCATCAGTAACATCTTAGTGATTTCCTATGAAAATCAAAATCAATGCTAATTTGTTAGCGCTTCGCCGGTTAACAAGCTCAATGTGGCACTCGGCAAATATGGCCCTCGGCCTGTTCGCCTGGCCCCACATGTCAGGAGCTGACACGTGTCAGCCACCTACTGGCTGTCTTTGCCGAGAAGTGCACTCGGCAAAGTAGGCCCTCGGCCTGCTCCCCTGGTCCCACGTTTCAGGAACCGCCGTCACCGTCTGCTATCCGTTAACTACTTTATTTTGCCGAGTGGTACTCTTTGACTCTCGGCAAAGTCTTTGCCGAGTGCCCGTGTTCTGACTCTCGGCAAACTCCTGTTTGCTGAAGAGGTGTACGCCGGGTGGCTTTTGCCGAGGGTGACACTCGGCAAAGGCTTTGCCAGCGGTTTTCGGCTCTTTGCTGAGTGTCCGTGGCACGCGGCGTATCCCAGAATTCCAGTAGTGATTGTATTGTTTAGAAAGATCAATTTCCGTTTATTGTTACCGTGTACCCGAATTGGAGCGATAGCAGGATGGGGGACAAGCCACATGCATTTCTTATCTTCCCATCCTGGAGGCAGCCGCTCGACAAACTCATTCAAGCAGCCTACCACGAGGTTGTACAAGAACTCACCAAATTGTTCATGCCGCAACATCTTATTCTTCTAGTAGATGAAATAAGCACACCCACCGTGGCCTCCCAGCAGTGAGGCGTCTACGGCGAAGCTATTGGGTGACCCTAGGAAAAGCACACGACCAGCCAAGCTAGGACCTGTTGAGAATATGAGCAAATTACTACGAGAATTAATCTGAATTAACAGAAGATAAATCATGACTACAATAGCAGAGATTGAACTAATCATGCAAGCTAGCATGGTAGATGAACAGATTCACATCTAGGACACATACTAGAAACATGAATTCTACCATGATCTCGAACAGGAAAGATAGAATCACATACGGTGCAGCGGGAGCAGCACCGCCGGCGTTGACGTTGTCGCCCATGTCGTCGAGGATGAGGTTGCCGAGGTCGGGGAAGAATTCGTCGTTCGCGAAGTCGTCGCTGCCAGCAGTCGCGCGAGTGCGCTCCCCAAAAACCTGATCGCCCCTCTCCCGTACAGGATCACGATAGGCGGGGTTCCGGAGGCCTGCTGTCCCTTCTCCCAGTGCACGCCGAAAGGAGGGATGGAGAAGACTTGCTTGGCGGCGCAATGATCTGGAGCGGTGGTGAGAAACCATACGAAGCGGCGGCGGCTAGGGTAGACGTCTGCCTGACTATATAGTGCGGGCCAGGTAGGTCGTGGGAGTAACCCCACGTCCGAGTCGTCACGATCCAAAAGAATCGGAAACTGTTCAGTAATTAACGTGTCCGCTAATTATTAATTAATGACTCATTAATTTTTCCCGAGCAGCAAAAATATAGACAACGTGCATAGCTCTGTCCTCGGCTCGGCTCAATCCCGCAACCCGCGGCGCGTCGTGATGAGTCGTGGCGAGGCGTGGCGTGGCGTGGCGAGGCGAGCGAGGAGGAGGAGCGCGCGTGTAGGTCTCCTCTTCTCATGCTCATACAAGTTGTAGGAGAGCTCACCTTATAAAGAGGTGCAACTCTCTCTCAACTTATGAGGTGGGACTAAACTTTAGCCTCACTCACTCCACTCACATGTGTGCATGAATGGGCCAAGAGAATTTCAGAATTTTAGTTGGGCTTTGGGCCAAAAGCGCACTAGCAAATTCCAACAATCCCCCACAAAGTCTCATTGGCACATTTCACCATTTGGTTCCAAAACATTGTTTATATACCGGTGCTTAGTGGAGACTGTGAAGTTGAACTTCCACTTAGAGATTTATGCTACACTAGATCACAACTTGAATAGTGGACTATGCCTTGAACTACAAGTTTTCCGCGAGACTAGTTTCACACAAATTCTTGACCGATACTTGGCTGCCGCAAGGCTTCCCCGCGGGTTGAGCGTATACGTCGTACTCCAGGGCCATTCATGAATTTATTGGAGAGCACCCACTTCTCACAGACTGCGACGTTAACAGTCAAATTCATATAGGTGTGTTCCTCAAGAGATGCTCTGCAGAGAAACATCTCTGCTTACTCAAATAGGCCACTTGGAACACATTCAGATAGATATCAACCTGCCATGCAGATCAGGAGAGTATTGCATCTTTACGGAGTGGGATAATTAAAACAAGGATACTCTCCTCTCAGCTGACCAACAGCTTGTCTCGCACTTCTACTTCACGGGATCTCCGATCACATAGAGTGGGTTACCACTATGGACAACTCATGCGGTGGGTCTCAAACCCATCTCCATCGATGCATTATCTATCAAATTACGTGATAGACCCTTTGTGAAGGGATCTGCCAAGTTTTTCGACGTTTGGATATAATCCAACGTAATAACTCCGGAGTTTCTCAGTTTCCTGACAGATTTTAATCTCCTCTTCACATGCCTTGAGGACTTCATATTGTGCTTAGAACTGTTTATCTTGACGATCACAGTTTGATTATCACAGTTCATTAGGATAGGGGGTATTAGTTTTTCAACCATAGGTAAGTCCATCAATAGCTCACGAAGCCACTCTGCTTCAACAGTGGCAATGTCTAATGCTGTGAGTTCTGCTTCCATAGTTGACCTCGTTAAGATGGTCTGCTTGCAAGACTTCCAGGAAACAGCGCCACCACCAAGTGTAAAACCATAACCACTTGTGGCCTTAACCTCATCAGCATCAGATATCCGGTTCGAGTCACTATAACCCTCCAGTACCCTTGGATACCCGGTGTAGTGAATCCCATAGCTCGCAGTGCCCTTCAAGTAGCGCATAACTCTCTCAAGCGCACGCCAATGATCATCTCCCGGTTTTGACAGAAACCGACTCAGCTTGCTCACAGCAAAAGAGATGTCAGGCCTCGTGGCACTCGCCAAATACATAAGCGAGCCAATAATCTGATAATACCTCAGTTGATCTCTAGCAATCCGTCGATTCTTTCGAAGCAACACACTAGCATCATATGGAGTTGGAGAATGCGTGCAGTCGCTATACCCAAAAGGACTCAAGACCTTTTCCACATAGTGAGACTGAAGCAGTGTGATCCCACCATTCTCATCTCTCAACAGCTTGATGTTTAAGATAACATCAGCTACTCCTAGATCCTTCATCTCAAAACAGCAAGATAAGAAATCTTTAACCTCCTTGGTTAAATCAAGTTTGGTTCCAAATATCAATATGTCGTCGACATACAGACAAAGAATAACTCCTTCGCCCCCACCATGGCGATAGTAGACACACTTGTCACCATCTTTTACTACAAGCCGACAGCAGTTAATGTTCTTTCGAACTTCTCATGCCACTCCTTAGGAGCTTGTTTAAGGCCATATAAAGACTTTAATAACTTGCACACCTTTCCTTCTTGACCAGGTACTACAAAACCATCTGGCTGATCCATGTAAATTTCCTCCTTCAACTCTCCATTGAAGAAAGCCATCTTAGCGTCCATTTGATGAACAAGAAGACCATGTGAGGCAGCCAGTGATAGTAGCACCCGAATTGTGGTCAGTCTAGCCACGGGTGAGTAAGTATCAAAGAAGTCTTCACCTTCTTTCTGGGTATAACCCTTAGCCACAAGCCGTGCCTTGTACTTTTCAATCGTACCATCAGGTCTAAGCTTCTTCTTGAACACCCACTTACACCCTACAGGTTTGCATCCATAAGGACGGTCAGTGATCTCCCAGGTTCCGTTAGCTAAGATGGAATCCATCTCGCTACGAACAACTTCCTTCCAGTAGTCAGCATCAGGAGATGCATAGGCTTCTGAAATAGTCCTGGGTGTGTCATCCACAAGGTATACAATGAAATCATCACCAAAGGCTTTCAGTCCTCTGGCTCTTACTCCTTATAGGAGTTTCATTGTCACCCTCAACAGGATTCTCAACGTGTTCCATCGCAATGGTGGGTTCAGGAATTACAGTGAGTTCCTCACTAGATGGAATAGGTATCTCCTGATTTGATGAACTTGACATATCCTTCATAGGAAATATGTCCTCAAAGAAAGTTGCATCATTAGACTCCATAATCGTACCAACATGCATGTCGGATACCTCAGATTTTATTATCAAAAATCTATAGCCAATGCTATGAAAAGCATAGGCCAGAAGAACACAATCCACGGTTTTTGGTCCAAGCTTGTGCTTCTTGGGAATTGGTATATTGACTTTCGCCAAACAACCCCAAGAACGTAGGTAAGAGAGTTTCAACCTTTTCCTTTCCCATTCCTCAAATGGAGTCATGGTCTTATGCTTTGTGGGAACTCGGTTTAGGACATGACACGCGGTCATTAGGGCCTCCCCCCACCATTCCTTGGAAAGACCCGATGTGTCTAACATGGCGTTAACCAAATCAGTCAGAGTTCGGTTCTTTCTTTCGGCCACCCCATTAGACTGAGGTGAGTAGGGAGGCGTCCTCTCATGGATTATACCATGTTCCGCAGAAAACAGATCAAATTCATTGGAAAAATACTCTCCACAATGATCGGACATAAGCCGTTTAATTTTTCGATCAAGTTGGTTCTCTACCTCAGCTTTATAGTTTTGAAGAAAGTTAAAGCCTCATCTTTTGATTTCAGAAGATACACATAGCAATATCTAGTGGAGTCATCAATAAACGTCATGAAATATCTCTATCCACCTTTTGTCAACACGCCATTCATCTCATAAAGATCAGAATGTATAAGCTCTAGTGGCACCAAGTCTCTTGCCTCTGCAGTCTTATGGGACTTGCGAGGTTGTTTAGCTTGCACACATACTTGGCACTTAGAGCCTTTGACAGTAGAGATTTTCGGAATTAAATTCATATTGGCTAGCCGCGTCATGCAACCAAAGTTAATATGACAAAGTCGTGAATGCCAAATATCCGACTCATTATTGTGGCAAACATTATTAATCACTTTAGTGCAAATATCTGACAAAGATAGGCGGAACACGCCTCCGCACTCGTAGCCTTTTCCAACAAATTGTCCACACTTGGAAATTACAACTTTATTGGACTCAAAAACCAACTTAAAACCATCTCGACATAAACGGGAACCGCTAACGAGATTTTTATTGATGGATGGCACATGATGAACGTTCTTCAGACGCACGGTCTTCCCCGAAGTAAACTTCAGATCGACTGTACCAACACCTCGAACGATGGCATGTGACCCGTTCCCCATCAGCACGGGAGAAGTCCCTGTGGCCTGGTAAGAAGAAAACATGGAGGCGTCAGCACAAACATGTACATTGGCACCGGTGTCAATTAACCAATCAGGGGATTGAAATACTGAAAGGATGGTAGGAAAAATACCGTACCTTGATTCCTTCATATCAGTATCACCGATGACAACATTAGCGGACTTGCCGCCCTTCTCATGTTCGCGCTCCTCATAGCGGTTAGGACACTTCGGAGCCCCGTGATTAGGATGACCGCAGACATGGCAAAGTCCCTTCCCCTTCTTATGAGAATTCTTCTTGAAGTTGGTAGAATGTGATGGCTTGTTCTTTGTATCAAACTTGCCTTTCCCCTGAGTTTTGTTCTTGTTGTTTTTGAACTTATTGGGCTGGAAGTTCTTCTTCTATACCATGTGGGCACTAGAAGGTCCCTCGGCAACTCGAGCACGTGTGTCCTTTGCTCTCGCCTTCTCTTCAACATCAAGAGTACCAATGAGATCCGCAACGGAAAACTCCTGTCTCTTGTGTTTTAGTGAAGTAGCAAAATTGTTCCACGAAGGTGGAAGCTTGGCAATAATGCCTCCGGCAACAAATTTGTCCGACAACACACACTTGAAGTGCTCAAGTTCTTTTGCGAGCGACTGTAACTCATGAGCCTGCTGTAGAACAGAGCGCTCATCAGTCATCTTGTAGTCATAGAATTGCTCCATGACGTACAACTCGCTACCGGCGTCCGAGGCACCAAACTTGGCCTCGAGCGCAGCCCACATGTCCTTGCTGTTGTCAAACGACATATACAAATCCACAATGGAATCATCAAGAACACCCAGAAGAGCGCCTTTAAAGAGAGTATCGATCTTCCCAAAAGCTTCCAGCTGTGCTGGCTTAAGATCGCCCTCAGGCTTGCCCTTAGTGGCGTCATAGGAGCCCATGGTCTGAAACCAGTAGACTGCTCTCGTGCGCCACCTCTTATATTGCGCGCCCTTAAAGGCAGGCGGCTTCAGATGCGCAGCAAAACCACTCGGAGTAAATTGCCTATGATCAGGTTTTTGGATTGTTGAGAATATGAGCAAATTACTACGAGAATTAATCCGAATTAACAGAAGATAAATCATGTCTACAATAGCAGAGATTGAACTAATCATGCAAGCTAGCATGGTAGATGAACAGATCACATCTAGGGCACATACTAGAAACATGAATTCTACCACGATCTCGAACAGGAAAGATAGAATCACATATGGTGCAGCGGGAGCAACACCGCCGGCGTTGACGTTGTCGCCCATGTCGTCGAGGATGAGGTTGCCGAGGTCGGGGAAGAATTCGTCGTTCGCGAAGTCGTCGCTGCCAGCAGTCGCACGAGTGCGCACCCCAAAAACCTGATCCCCCCTCTCCCGTACAGGATCACGAGAGGCGGGGTTCCCGAGGCCTGCTGTCCCTTCTCCCAGTGCACGCCGAAAGGAGGGATGGAGAAGGTTGCTTGGCGGCGCAATGATCTGGAGCGGTGGTGAGAAACCATAGGAAGCGGCGGCAGCTAGGGTAGACGTCTGCCTGACTATATAGTGCGGGCCGGGTAGGTTGTGGGAGTAAACACCACGTCCGAGTCGTCACGATCCAAAAGAATCGGAAACTGTTCAGTAATTAACGCGTCCGCTAATTATTAATTAATGACTCATTAATTTTTCCCGAGCAGCAAATATATAGATAACGTGCATAGCTCTGTCCTCGGCTCGGCTCAATCCCACAACCCGCGGCGCGGCGCGGCGCGTCGTGACGAGGCGAGGCGAGGCGTGGCGTGGCGTGGCGAGGCGAGCGAGGAGGAGGAGCGCGCGTGTAGGTCTCCTCTTCTCATGCTCATACAAGTGGTAGGAGAGCTCACCTTATAAAGAGGTGCAACTCTCTCTCAACTTATGAGGTGGGACTAAACTTTAGCCTCACTCACTCCACTCACATGTGTGCATGAATGGGCCAAGAGAATTTCAAAATTTTAGTTGGGCTTTGGGCCAAAAGCCCACTAGCAAATTCCAACAATCCCCCACAAGGTCTCATTGGCACATTTCACGATTTGGTTCCAAAACATTGTTTATATACCAGTGCTTAGTGGAGACTGTGAAGTTGAACTTCCACTTAGAGATTTATGCTACACTAGATCACAACTTGAATAGTGGACTATGCCTTGAACTACAAGTTTTCTGCAAGACTAGTTTCGCACAAATTCTTGACCGATACTTGGCTGCCGCAAGGCTTCCCCGCAGGTGGAGCGTATACGTCGTACTCCAGGGCCTTTCATGAATTTATTAGAGAGCACCCACTTCTCACAGACTGCGACGTTAACAGTCAAATTCATATAGGTGTGTTCCTCAGGAGATGCTCTGCAGGACAACATCTCTGCTTACTCAAATAAGCCACTTGGAACACATTAAGATAGATATCAACCTGCCATGCAGATCAGGAGAGTATTGCATCTTCACGGAGTGGGATAATTAAAATAAGGATACTCTCCTCTCAGCTGACCAACAGCTTGTCTCCCACTTCTAATTCACGGGATCTCTGATCACAAAGAGTGGGTTACCACTATGGACAACTCATGCGGTGGGTCTCAAACCCATCTCCATCGATGCATTATCTATCACATTACGTGATAGACCCTTTGTGAAGGGATCTGCCAAGTTTTTCGACGTTTGGATATAATCCAACGTAATAACTCCGGAGTTTCTCAGTTTCCTGACAGATTTTAATCTCCTCTTCACATGCCTTGAGGACTTCATATTGTCCTTAGAACTGTTTATCTTGACGATCACAGTTTGATTATCACAGTTCATCAGGATAGGGGGTATTGGTTTTTCAACCATAGGTAAGTCCATCAATAGCTCACGAAGCCACTCTGCTTCAACAGTGGCAGTGTCTAATGCTGTGAGTTCTACTTCCATAGTTGACCTCATTAAGATGGTCTGCTTGCAAGACTTCCAGGAAACAGCGCCACCACCAAGTGTAAAAACATAACCACTTGTGGCCTTAACCTCATCAGCATCAGATATTCAGTTCGAGTCACTATAACCCTCCAGTACCCTTGGATACCCGGTGTAATGAATCCCATAGCTCGCAGTGCCCTTCAAGTAGCGCATAACTCTCTCAAGTGCACGCCAATGATCATCTCCCGGTTTTGACACAAACCGACTCAGCTTGCTCACAGCAAAAGAGATGTCAGGCCTCGTGGCACTCGCCAAATACATAAGCGCGCCAATAATCTGAGAATACCTCAGTTGATCTCTAGCAATCCGTCGATTCTTTCGAAGCAACACACTAGCATCATATGGAGTTAGAGAAGGCGTGCAGTCGCTATACCCAAAACGACTCAAGACCTTTTCCACATAGTGAGACTGAAGCAGTGTGATCCCACCATTCTCCTCTCTCAACAGCTTGATGTTTAAGATAACATCAGCTACTCCTAGATCCTTCATCTCAAAACAGCGAGATAAGGAATCTTTAACCTCCTTGATTAAATCAAGTTTGGTTCCAAAGATCAATATGTCATCAACATACAGACAAACAATAACTCCTTCGCCCCCACCATAGCGATAGAACACACACTTGTCACCATCATTTACTACAAAGCCGGCAACAGTTAATGTTCTTTCGAACTTCTCATGCCACTCCTTAGGAGCTTGTTTATAAGGCCATATAAAGACTTTAATAACTTGCACACCTTTCCTTCTTGACCAGGTACTACAAAAGCATCTGGCTAATCCATGTAAATTTCCTCCTTCAACTCTCCATTGAGGAAAGTCGTCTTAACGTCCATTTGATGAACGAGAAGACCATGTGAGGCAGCCAGTGATAGTAGCACCCGAATTATGGTCAGTCTAGCCACGGGTGAGTAAGTATCAAAGAAGTCTTCACCTTCTTTCTGGGTATAACCCTTAGCCACAAGCCGTGCCTTGTACTTTTCAATCGTACCATCAGGTCTAAGCTTCTTCTTGAACACCCACTTACACCCTATAGGTTTGCACCCATAAGGACGGTCAGTGATCTCCTAGGTTCCGTTAGCTAAGATGGAATCCGTCTCGCTACGAACAGCTTCCTTCTAGTAGTCAGCATCAGGAGATGCATAGGCTTCTGAAATAGTCCTGGGTGTGTCATCCACAAGGTACACAATGAAATCATCACCAAAGGACTTTGCAGTCCTCTGTCTCTTACTCCTTATAGGAGTTTCATTGTCACCCTCAACCAGGATTCTCAACGTGTTCCATCGCAATGGTGGGTTCAGGAATTACAGTGAGTTCCTCACTAGATGGAATAGGTATCTCCTGATTTGATGAACTTTACATATCCTTCATAGGAAATATGTCCTCAAAGAAAGTTGCATCATTAGACTCCATAATCGTACCAACATGCATGTCGGATACCTCAGATTTTATTATCAAAAATCTACAACGAATGCTATGAAAAGCATAGCCCAGAAGAACACAATCCAGGGTTTTTGGTCCATGCTTGCGCTTCTTGGGAATTGGTATATTGACTTTCGCCAAACAACCCCAAGAACATAGGTAAGAGAGTTTCAACCTTTTCCTTTCCCATTCCTCAAATGGAGTAATGGTCTTATGCTTTGTGGGAACTCGGTTTCGGACATGACATGCGGTCATTAGCGCCTCCCCCCACCATTCCTTGGAAAGACCCGATGTGTCTAACATGGCGTTAACCAAATCAGTCAGAGTTCGGTTCTTTCTTTCGGCCACCCCATTAGACTGAGGTGAGTAGGGAGGCGTCCTCTCATGGATTATACCCTGTTCCGCACAAAACAAATCAAATTCATTGGAAAAATACTCTCCACCACGATCGGACCTAAGCCGTTTAATTTTTCGATCAAGTTGGTTCTCTGCCTCAGCTTTATAGTTTTTGAAGTTAAAGCCTCATCTTTTGATTTCAGAAGATACACATAGCAATATCTAGTGGAGTCATCAATAAACATCATGAAATATCTCTTTCCACCTTTTGTCAACACGCCATTCATCTCACAAAGATCAGAATGTATAAGCTCTAGTGGCGCCAAGTCTCTTGCCTCTGCAGTCTTATGGGACTTGCGAGGTTGTTTAGCTTGCACACATACTTGGCACTTAGAGCCTTTGACAGTAGAGATTTTCGGAATTAAATTCATATTGGCTAGCCGCGTCATGCAACCAAAGTTAATATGACAAAGTCGTGAATGCCAAATATCCGACTCATTATTGTGGCAAACATTATTAATAACTTTAGTGCAAATATCTGACAAAGATAGGCGGAACAAGCCTCCGCACTCATAGCCTTTTCCAACAAATTGTCCACACTTGGAAATTACAACTTTATTGGACTCAAAAACCAACTTAAAACCATCTCGACATAAACGGGAACCGCTAACGAGATTTTTATTGATGGATGGCACATGATGAACGTTCTTCAGACGCACGGTCTTCCCCGAAGTAAACTTCACATCGACCATACCAACACCTCAAACGATGGCATGTGACCCGTTCCCCATCAGCACGGGAGAAGTCCCTGTGGCCTGGTAAGAAGAAAACATGGAGGCATCATCACGAACATGTACATTGGCACCGGTGTCAATTAACCAATCAGGGGATTGAAATACTGAAAGGATGGTAGGAAAAATACCGTACCCTTATTCCTTTATATCAGTATCACCGATGACAACATTAGTGGACTTGCCGCCCTTCTCATGTTCGCGCTCCTCATAGCGGTTAGGACACTTCGGAGCCCGGTGATTAGGATCACCGCAGACATGGCAAAGTGCCGTCCCCTTCTTATGAGAATTCTTCTTGAAGTTGGTAGAATGTGATGGCTTGTTCTTTGTATCAAACTTGCCTTTCCCTTTAGTTTTGTTCTTGTTGTTTTTGAACTTATTGGGCTGGAAGTTCTTCTTCTGTACCATGTGGGCACTAGAAGCTCCCTCGGCAACTCGAGAACGTGTGTCCTTTGCTCTCGCCTTCTCTTCAACAAGAGTACCAAATAGATCCGCAATGGAAAACTCCTGTCTCTTGTGTTTTAGTGAAGTAGCAAAATTGTTCCACGAAGGTGGAAGCTTGGCAATAATGCCTCCGGCAACAAATTTGTCCGGAAACACACACTTGAAGTGCTCAAGTTCTTTTGCGAGCGACTGTATCTCATGAGCCTGCTGTACAACAGAGCGCTCATCAGTCATCTTGTAGTCATAGAATTGCTCCATGACGTACAACTCGCTACCGGCGTCCGAGGCACCAAACATGGCCTCGAGGGCAGCCCACATGTCCTTGCCGTTGTCAAACGACATATACGAATCCACAATGGAATCATCCAGAACACCCAGAAGAGCGCCTTTAAAGAGAGTATCGATCTTCCCAAAAGCTTCCAGCTGTGCTGGATTTAGATCGCCCTCAGGCTTGCCCTTAGTGGCGTCATAGCAGCCCATGGTCTGAAACCAGTAGACTGCTCTCGTGCGCCACCTCTTATATCGCGCCCCTTAAAGGCAGGCAGCTTTAGATGCGCAGCAAAACCACTCGGAGTAAATTGCCTATGATCAGGTTTTTGGATTGTTGAGAATATGAGCAAATTACTACGAGAATTAATCCGAATTAACAGAAGATAAATCATGACTACAATAGCAGAGATTGAACTAATCATGCAAGCTAGCATGGTAGATGAACAGATCACATCTAGGGCACATACTAGAAACATGAATTCTACCACGATCTCGAACAGGAAAGATAGAATCACATACGGTGCAGCGAGAGCAGCACCGCCGGCGTTGACGTTGTCGCCCATGTCGTCGAGGATGAGGTTGCCGAGGTCGGGGAAGAATTCGTCGTTCGCGAAGTCGTCGCTGCCAGCAGTCGAGCAAGTGCGCTCCCCAAAAACCTGATCGCCCCTCTCCCGTACAGGATCACGAGAGGCGGGGTTCCGGAGGCCTGCTGTCCCTTCTCCTAGTGCACGCCGAAAGGAGGGATGGAGAAGACTTGCTTGGCGGCGCAATGATCTAGAGCGGTGGTGAGAAACCATACGAAGCGGCGGCGGCTAGGGTAGACGTCTGCCTGACTATATAGTGCGGGCCGGGTAGGGCGTGTGAGTAAACCCCACGTCCGAGTCGTCACGATCCAAAAGATTCGGAAACTGTTCAATAATTAACGCGTCCGCTAATTATTAATTAATGACTCATTAATTTTTCCCGAGCAGCAAAAATATAGACAACGTGCATAGCTCTGTCCTCGGCTCGGCTCAATCCCGCAACCCGCGGCGCGTCATGACGAGGCGAGGCGAGGCGTGGTGTGGCGAGGCGAGCGAGGAGGAGGAGCGCGCGTGTAGGTCTCCTCTTCTCATGCTCATACAAGTGGTAGGAGAGCTCACCTTATAAAGAGGTGCAACTCTCTCTCAACTTATGAGGTGGGACTAAACTTTAGCCTCACTCACTCCACTCACATGTGTGCATGAATGGGCCAAGAGAATTTCAGAATTGTAGTTGGGCTTTGGGCCAAAAGCCCAATAGCAAATTCCAACAATCCCCCACAAAGTCTCATTGGCACATTTCACCATTTGGTTCCAAAACAATTTTTATATACCGGTGCTTAGTGGAGACTGTGAAGTTGAACTTCCACTTAGAGATTTATGCTACACTAGATCACAACTTGAATAGTGGACTATGCCTTGAACTACAAGTTTTTTGCGAGACTAGTTTCACACAAATTCTTGACCGATACTTGGCTGCCGCAAGGCTTCCCCGCGGGTGGAGCGTATACGTCGTACTCCAGGGCCTTTCATGAATTTATTAGAGAGCACCCACTTCTCACATACTACGACATTAACAGTCAAATTCATATAAGGTGTGTTCCTCAGGAGATGCTCTGCAGGACAACATCTCTGCTTACTCAAATAAGCCACTTGGAGCACATTAAGATAGATATCAACCTGCCATGCAGATCAAGAGAGTATTGCATCTTCACGGAGTGGGATAATTAAAATAAGGATACTCTCTCTCAGCTGACCAACAGCTTGTCTCCCACTTCTACTTCACGGGATCTCCGATCATATAGAGTGGGTTACCACTATGGACAACTCATGTGGTGGGTCTCAAACCCATCTCCATCGATACATTATCTATCACATTACGTGATAGACCCTTTGTGAAGGGATCTGCCAAGTTTTTCGACGTTTGGATATAATCCAACATAATAACTCCGGAGTTTCTCAGTTTCCTGACAGATTTTAATCTCCTCTCCACATGCCTTGAGGACTTTTCATATTGTCCTTAGAACTGTTTATCTTGACGATCACAGTTTGATTATCACAGTTCATCAGGATAGGGGGTATTAGTTTTTCAACCATAGGTAAGTCCATCAAAAGCTCACGAAGCCACTCTGCTTCAACAGTGGCAGTGTCTAATGCTGTGAGTTCTGCTTCCATAGTTGACCTCGTTAAGATGGTCTGCTTGCAAGACTTCCAGGAAACAGCGCCACCACCAAGTGTAAAAACATAACCACTTGTGGCCTTAACCTCATCAGCATCAGATATCCAGTTCGAGTCACTATAACCCTCCAGTACCCTTGGATACCCGGTGTAGTGAATCCCATAGCTTGCAGTGCCCTTCAAGTAGCGCATAACTCTCTCAAGCTCATGCCAATGATCAGCTCCCGGTTTTGACATAAACCGACTCAGCTTGCTCACAGCAAAAGAGATGTTAGGCCTCGTGGCACTCGCCAAATACATAAGCGAGCCAATAATCTGAGAATACCTCAGTTGATATGGAGTTGGAGAATGCGTGCAGTTGCTATGCCCAAAACGACTCAAGACCTTTTCCACATAGTGAGACTAAAGCAGTGTGATCCCACCATTCTCATCTCTCAACAGCTTGATGTTTAAGATAACATCACCTACTCCTAGATCCTTCATCTCAAAACAGCGAGATACGAAATCTTTAACCTCCTTGATTAAATCAAGGGTTCCAAAGATCAATATGTCGTCGACATACAGACAAAGAATAACTCCTTCGCCCCCACCATGGCGATAGTACACACACTTGTCACCATCATTTACTACAAAGCCGGCAGCAGTTAATGTTCTTTCGAACTTCTCATGCCACTCCTTAGGAGCTTGTTTAAGGCCATATAAAGACTTTAATAACTTGCACACCTTTCCTTCTTGACCAGGTACTACAAAACCATCTGGCTGATCCATGTAAATTTCCTCCTTCAACTCTCCATTGAGGAAAGCTGTCTTAACATCCATTTGATGAACGAGAAGACCATGTGAGGCAGCCAGTGATAGTAGCACCCGAATTGTGGTCAGTCTAGCCATGGGTGAGTAAGTATCAAAGAAGTCTTCACCTTCTTTCTGGGTATAACCCTTAGCCACAAGCCGTGCCTTGTACTTTTCAATTGTACCATTAGGTCTAAGCTTCTTCTTGAACACCCACTTACAGCCTACAGGTTTGCACCCATAAGGACGGTCAGTGATCTCCCAGTTTTCGTTAGCTAAGATGGAATCCATCTCGCTACGAACAGCTTCCTTCCAGTAGTCAGCATCAGGAGATGCACAGGCTTCTGAAATAGTCCTGGGTGTGTCATCCACAAGGTACACAATGAAATCATCACCAAAGGACTTTGCAGTCCTCTGTCTCTTACTCCTTATAGGAGTTTCATTGTCACCCTCAACAGGATTCTCAACGTGTTCCATCGCAATGGTGGGTTCAGGAATTACAGTGAGTTCCTCACTAGATGGAATAGGTATCTCCTGATTTGATGAACTTGACATATCCTTCATAGGAAATATGTCCTCGAAGAAAGATGCATCATTAGACTCCATAATCGTACCAACATGCATGTCGGATACCTCAGATTTTATTATCAAAAATCTATAGCCAATGCTATGAAAAGCATAGCCCAGAATAACAGAATCCACGGTTTTTGGTCCAAGCTTGCGCTTCTTGGGAATTGGTATATTGACTTTCGCCAAACAACCCCAAGAATGTAGGTAAGAGAGTTTCAACCTTTTCCTTTCCCATTCCTCAAATGGAGTCATGATCTTATGCTTTGTGGGAACTCGGTTTAGGACATGACACGCGGTCATTAGCACCTCCCCCCACCATTCCTTGGAAAGACCCGATGTGTCTAACATGGCGTTAACCAAATCAGTCAGAGTTCGGTTCTTTCTTTCGGCCACCCCATTAGACTGAGGTGAGTAGGGAGGCGTCCTCTCATGGATTATACCATGTTCCGCACAAAACAGATCAAATTCATTGGAAAAATACTCTCCACCACGATCGGACCTAAGCCATTTAATTTTTTGATCAAGTTGGTTCTCTGCCTCAGCTTTATAGTTTTTGAAGAAAGTTAAAGCCTCATCTTTTGATTTCAGAAGATACATATAGCAATATCTCGTGGAGTCATCAATAAACGTCATGAAATATCTCTTTCCACCTTTTGTCCACGCCATTCATAACACAAAGATCAAAATGTATAAGCTCTAGTGGTGCCAAGTCTCTTGCCTCTGCAGTCTTATGGGACTTGCGAGGTTGTTTAGCTTGCACACATACTTGGCACTTAGAGCCTTTGACAGTAGAGATTTTCGGAATTAAATTCATATTGGCTAGCCGCGTCATGCAACCAAAGTTAATATGACAAAGTCGTGAATGCCAAATATCCGACTCATTATTGTGGCAAACATTATTAATAACTTTAGTGCAAATATCTGACAAAGATAGGCGGAACAAGCCCCGCATTCATAGCCTTTTCCAACAAATTGTCCACACTTGGAAATTACAACTTTATTGGACTCAAAAACCAACTTAAAACCATCTCGACATAAACGGGAACCGCTAACGAGATTTTTATTGATGGATAGCACATGATGAACGTTCTTTAGACGCACGGTCTTCCCCGAAGTAAACTTCAGATCGACCGTACCAACACCTCGAACGATGGCATGTGACCCGTTCCCCATCAGCATGGGAGAAGTCCCTGTGGACTGGTAAGAAGAAAACATGGACGCGTCAGCACAAACATGTACATTGGCACCAGTGTCAACTAACCAATCAGGGGATTGAAATACTGAAAGGATGGTAGGAAAAATACCGTACCCTGATTCCTTCATATCAGTATCACCGATGACAACATTAGCGGACTTGCCACCCTTCTCATGTTCGCGCTCCTCATAGCGGTTAGGACACTTCGGAGCCCAGTGATTAGGATCACCGCAGACATGGCAAAGTCCCTTCCCCTTCTTATGAGAATTCTTCTTGAAGTTGGTAGAATGTGATGGCTTGTTCTTTGTATCAAACTTTCCTTTCCCCTGAGTTTTGTTCTTGTTGTTTTTGAACTTATTGGGCTGGAAGTTCTTCTTCTGTACCATGTGGGCACTAGAAGCTCCCTCGGCAACTCGAGCACGTGTGTCCTTTGCTCTCGCCTTCTCTTCAACATCAAGAGTACCAATGAGATCTGCAACGAAAAACTCCTGTCTCTTGTGTTTTAGTGAAGTAGCAAAATTGTTCCACGAAGGTGGAAGCTTGGCAATAATGCCTCCGGCAACAAATTTGTCCGGCAACACACACTTGAAGTGCTCAAGTTCTTTTGCGAGCGACTGTATCTCATGAGCCTGCTGTACAACAGAGCGCTCATCAGTCATCTTGTAGTCATAGAATTGCTCCATGACGTACAACTCGCTACCGGCGTCCGAGGCACCAAACTTGGCCTCGAGCACAGCCCACATGTCCTTGCCGTTGTCAAACGACATATACGAATCTACAATGGAATCATCAAGAACACCCAGAAGAGCGCCTTTAAAGAGAGTATCGATCTTCCCAAAAGCTTCCAGCTGTGCTGGATTAAGATCGCCCTCAGGCTTGCCCTTAGTGGCGTCATAGCAGCCCATGGCCTGAAACCAGTAGACTGCTCTCGTGCGCCACCTCTTATATTGCGCCCCCTTAAAGGCAGGTGGCTTCAGATGCGCAGCAAAACCACTCGGAGTAAATTGCCTATGATCAGGTTTTTGGATTGTTGAGAATATGAGCAAATTACTACGAGAATTAATCCGAATTAACATAAGATAAATCATGACTACAATAGCAGAGATTGAACTAATCATGCAAGCTAGCATGGTAGATGAACAGATCACATCTAGGGCACATACTAGAAACATGAATTCTACCATGATCTCGAACAGGAAAGATAGAATCACATACGGTGCAGCGGGAGCAGCACCGCCGGCGTTGACGTTGTCGCCCATGTCGTCGAGGATCAAGTTGTCGAGGTCGGGAAAGAATTCGTCGTTCGCGAAGTCGTCGCTGCCAGTAGTCGCGCGAGTGCGCTCCCCAAAAACCTGATCGCCCCTGTCCTGTACAGGATCACGAGAGGCGGGGTTCCGGAGGCCTGCTGTCCCTTCTCCCAGTGCACGTCGAAAGGAGGGATGGAGAAGACTTGCTTGGCGGCGCAATGAACTGGAGCGGTGGTGAGAAACCATACAAAGCGGCAGCGGCTAGGGTAGACGTCTGCCTGACTATATAGTGCGGGCCGGGTAGGTCGTGGGAGTAAACCCCACGTCTGAGTCGTCACGATCCAAAAGAATCGGAAACTGTTCAGTAATTAACGCGTCCGCTAATTATTAATTAATGACTCATTAATTTTTCTGGAGCAGCAAAAATATAGACAACGTGCATAGCTCTGTCCTCGGCTCGGCTCAATCCCGCAACCTGCGGCGCGTCGTGACGAGGCGAGGCAAGGCGTGGCGTGGCGAGGCGTGCGAGGAGGAGGAGCGCGCGTGTAGGTCTCCTCTTCTCATGCTCATACAAGTGGTAGGAGAGCTCACCTTATAAAGAGGAGCAACTCTCTCTCAACTTATGAGGTGGGACTAAACTTTAGCCTCACTCACTCCACTCACATGTGTGCATGAATGGGCCAAGAGAATTTCAGAATTTTAGTTGGGCTCTGGGCCAAAAGCGCACTAGCAAATTCCAACAATCCCCCACAAAGTCTCCTTGGCACATTTCACCATTTGGTTCCAAAACATTGTTTATATACCGGTGCTTAGTGGAGACTGTGAAGTTGAACTTCCACTTAGAGATTTATGCTACACTAGATCACAACTTTAATAGTGGACTATGCCTTGAACTACAAGTTTTCTGCGAGACTAGTTTCACACAAATTCTTGACCGATACTTGGCTGCCGCAAGGCTTCCCCGCGGGTGGAGCGTATACGTTGTACTCCAGGGCCTTTCATGAATTTATTAGAGAGCACCCACTTCTCATAGACTGCGACATTAACAGTCAAATTCATATAGGTGTGTTCCTCAGGAGATGCTCTGCAGGACAACATCTCTGCTTACTCAAATAAGCCACTTGGAACACATTAAGATAGATATCAATTTGCCATGCAGATCAGGAGAGTATTTCATCTTCACGGAGTGGGATAATTAAAATAAGGATACTCTCTCTTAGCTGACCAACAGCTTGTCTCCCACTTCTACTTCACGGGATCTCCGATCACATAGAGTGGGTTACCACTATGGACAACTCATGCGGTGGGTCTCAAACCCATCTCCATCGATGCATTATCTATCACATTACGTGATAGACCCTTTGTGAAGGGATCTGCCAAGTTTTTCGACGTTTGGATATAATCCAACGTAATAACTCCGGAGTTTCTCAGTTTCCTGACAGATTTTAATCTCCTCTTCACATTCCTTGAGGACTTCATATTGTCCTTAAAACTGTTTATCTTGACGATCACAGTTTGATTATCACAGTTCATCAGGATAGGGGGTATTAGTTTTTCAACCATAGGTAAGTCCATCAATAGCTCACGAAGCCACTCTGCTTCAACAGTGGCCGTGTCTAATGCTGTGAGTTCTGCTTCCATTGTTGACCTCGTTAAGATGGTCTGCTTGCAAGACTTCCAGGAAACAGCGCCACCACCAAGTGTAAAAACATAACCACTTGTGGCCTTAACCTCATCAGCATCAGATATCCAGTTCGAGTCACTATAACCCTCCAGTACCCTTGGATACCCGGTGTAGTGAATCCCATAGCTCGCAGTGCCCTTCAAGTAGCGCATAACTCTCTCAAGCGCACGCCAATGATCAGCTCCCGGTTTTGACACAAACCGACTCAGCTTGCTCACAGCAAAAGAGATGTCAGGCCTCATGGCACTCGCCAAATACATAAGCGAGCCAATAATCTGAGAATACCTCAGTTGATCTCTAGCAATCCGTCGATTCTTTTGAAGCAACACACTAGCATCATATGGAGTTAGAGAATGCGTGCAGTCAGTATGCCCAAAACGACTCAAGACCTTTTCCACATAGTGAGACTGAAGCAGTGTGATCCCACCATTCTCATCTCTCAACAGCTTGATGTTTAAGATAACATCAGCTACTCCTAGATCCTTCATCTCAAAACAGCGAGATAAGAAATCTTTAACCTCCTTGATTAAATCAAGTTTGGTTCCAAAGATCAATATGTCGTCGACATACAGACAAAGAATAACTCCTTCGCCCCCACCATGGCGATAGTACACACACTTGTCACCATCATTTACTACAAAGCCGGCAGCAGTTAATGCTCTTTCGAACTTCTCATGCCACTCCTTAGGAGCTTGTTTAAGGCCATATAAAGATTTTAATAACTTGCACACCTTTCCTTCTTGACCAGGTACTACAAAACCATCTGGCTGATCCATGTAAATTTCCTCCTTCAACTCTCCATTGAGGAAAGCCGTCTTAACGTCCATTTGATGAACGAGAAGACCATGTGAGGCAGCCAGTGATAGTAGCACCCGAATTGTGGTCAGTCTAGCCACGGGTGAGTAAGTATCAAAGAAGTCTTCACCTTCTTTCTGGGTATAACCCTTAGCCACAAGCCGTGCCTTGTACTTTTCAATCGTAACATCACGTCTAAGCTTCTTCTTGAACACCCACTTACACCCTACAGGTTTGCACCCACAAGGACGGTCAGTGATCTCCCAGGTTCCGTTAGCTAAGATGGAATCCATCTCGCTACGAACAGCTTCCTTCCAGTAGTCAGCATCAGGAGATGCACAGGCTTCTGAAATAGTCCTGGGTGTGTCGTCCACAAGGTACACAATGAAATCATCACCAAAGGACTTTGCAGTCCTCTGTCTCTTACTCCTTATAGGAGTTTCATTGTCACCCTCAACAGGATTCTCAACGTGTTCCATCGCAATGGTGGGTTCAGGAATTACAGTGAGTTCCTCACTAGATTGAATAGGTATCTCCTGATTTGATGAACTTGACATATCCTTCATTGGAAATATGTCCTCAAAGAAAGATGCATCATTAGACTCCATAATCGTACCAACATGCATGTCGGATACCTCAAATTTTATTATCAAAAATCTATAGCCAATGCTATGAAAATCATAGCCCAGAAGAACACAATCCACGGTTTTTGGTCCAAGCTTGCGCTTCTTGGGAATTGGTATATTGACTTTCGCCAAACAACCCCAAGAACGTAGGTAAGAGAGCTTCAACCTTTTCCTTTCCCATTCCTCAAATGGAGTCATGGTCTTATGCTTTTTGGGAACTCGGTTTAGGCCATGACACGCGGTCATTAGCACCTCCCCCCACCATTCCTTGGAAAGACCCGATGTGTCTAACATGGCGTTAACCAAATCAGTCAGAGTTCGGTTCTTTCTTTCGGCCACCCCATTATACTGAGGTGAGTAGGGAGGCGTCCTCTCATGGATTATACCATGTTCCGCACAAAACAGATCAAATTCATTGGAAAAATACTCTCCACCACGATCGGACCTAAGCCATTTAATTTTTTGATCAAGTTGGTTCTCTGCCTCAGCTTTATAGTTTTTGTAGAAAGTTAAAGCCTCATCTTTTGATTTCAGAAGATACATATAGCAATATCTAGTGGAGTCATCAATAAACGTCATGAAATATCTCTTTCCACCTTTTGTCAACACGCCATTCATATCACAAAGATCAGAATGTATAAGCTCTAGTGGCGCCAAGTCTCTTGCCTCTGCAGTCTTATGGGACTTGCGAGGTTGTTTAGCTTGCACACATACTTGGCACTTAGAGCCTTTGACAGTAGAGATTTTCGGAATTAAATTCATATTGGCTAGCCGTGTCATGCAACCAAAGTTAATATGACAAAGTCGTGAATGCCAAATATCCGACTCATTATTGTGGCAAACATTATTAATAACTTTAGTGCAAATATCTGACAAAGATAGGCGGAACAAGCCCCGCATTCATAGCCTTTTCCAACAAATTGTCCACACATGGAAATTACAACTTTATTGGACTCAAAAACCAACTTAAAACCATCTCGACATAAACGGGAACCGCTAACGAGATTTTTATTGATGGATAGCACATGATGAACGTTCTTCAGACGCACGGTCTTCCCCGAAGTAAACTTCAGATCGACCGTACCAACACCTCGAACGATGGCATGTGACCCGTTCCCCATCAGCATGGGAGAAGTCCCTGTGGCCTGGTAAGAAGAAAACATGGACGCGTCAGCACAAACATGTACATTGGCACCAGTGTCAACTAACCAATCAGGGGATTGAAATACTGAAAGGATGGTAGGAAAGATACCGTACCCTGATTCCTTCATATCAGTATCACCGATGACAACATTAGCGGACTTGCCACCCTTCTCATGTTCGCGCTCCTCATAGCGGTTAGGACACTTCGGAGCCCAATGATTAGGATCACCGCAGACATGGCAAAGTCTCTTCCCCTTCTTATGAGAATTCTTCTTGAAGTTGGTAGAATGTGATGGCTTGTTCTTTGTATCAAACTTTCCTTTCCCCTGAGTTTTGTTCTTGTTGTTTTTGAACTTATTGGGCTGGAAGTTCTTCTTCTGTACCATGTGGGCACTAGAAGCTCCCTCGGCAACTCGAGCACGTGTGTCCTTTGCTCTCGCCTTCTCTTCAACATCAAGAGTACCAATGAGATCTGCAACGGAAAACTCCGGTCTCTTGTGTTTTAGTGAAGTAGCAAAATTGTTCCACGAAGGTGGAAGCTTGGCAATAATGCCTCCGGCAACAAATTTGTCCGGCAACACACACTTGAAGTGCTCAAGTTCTTTTGCGAGCGACTGTATCTCATGAGCCTGCTGTACAACAGAGCGCTCATCAGTCATCTTGTAGTCATAGAATTGCTCCATGACGTACAACTCGCTACCGGCGTCCGAGGCACCAAACTTGGCCTCGAGCAAAGCCCACATGTCCTTGCCGTTGTCAAACGACATATAGGAATCCACAATGGAATCATCAAGAACACCCAGAAGAGCGCCTTTAAAGAGAGTATCGATCTTCCCAAAAGCTTCCAGCTGTGCTGGATTAAGATCGCCCTCAGGCTTGCCCTTAGTGGCGTCATAGCAGCCCATGGTCTGAAACCAGTAGACTGCTCTCGTGCGCCACCTCTTATATTGCGCCCCCTTAAAGGCAGGCGGCTTCAGATGCGCAGCAAAACCACTCGGAGTAAATTGCCTATGATCAGGTTTTTGGATTGTTGAGAATATGAGCAAATTACTACGAGAATTAATCCGAATTAACAGAAGATAAATCATGACTACAATAGAAGAGATTGAACTAATCACGCAAGCTAGCATGGTAGATGAACAGATCACATCTAGGGCACATACTAGAAACATGAATTCTACCATGATCTCGAACAGGAAAGATAGAATCACATACGGTGCAGGGGGAGCAGCACCGCCGGCGTTGACGTTGTCGCCCATGTCGTCGAGGATCAGGTTGTCGAGGTCGGGGAAGAATTCGTCGTTCGCGAAGTCGTCGCTGCCAGCAGTCGCGCGAGTGCGCTCCCCAAAAACCTGATCGCCCCTGTCCCGTACAGGATCACGAGAGGCGGGGTTCCGGAGGCCTGCTGTCCCTTCTCCCAGTGCACGTCGAAAGGAGGGATGGAGAAGACTTGCTTGGCGGCGCAATGATCTGGAGCGGTGGTGAGAAACCATACAAAGCGGCGGCGGCTAGGGTAGACGTCTGCCTGACTATATAGTGCGGGCCGGGTAGGTCGTGGGAGTAAACCCCACGTCTGAGTCGTCACGATCCAAAAGAATCGGAAACTGTTCAGTAATTAACGCGTCCGCTAATTATTAATTAATGACTCATTAATTTTTCCCGAGCAGCAAAAATATAGACAACGTGCATAGCTCTATCCTCGGCTCGCCTCAATCCCGCAACCTGCGGCGCGTCGTGACGAGGCGAGGCGAGGCGTGGCGTGGCGAGGCGAGCGAGGAGGAGGAGCGCGCGTGTAGGTCTCCTCTTCTCATGCTCATACAAGTGGTAGGAGAGCTCACCTTATAAAGAGGTGCAACTCTGTCTCAACTTATGAGGTGGGACTAAACTTTAGCCTCACTCACTCCACTCACATGTGTGCATGAATGGGCCAAGAGAATTTCAGAATTTTAGTTGGGCTCTGGGCCAAAAGCGCACTAGCAAATTCCAACAATCCCCCAAAAAGTCTCATTGGCACATTTCACCATTTGGTTCCAAAACATTGTTTATATACCGGTGCTTAGTGGAGACTGTGAAGTTGAACTTCCACTTAGAGATTTATGCTACACTAGATCACAACTTGAATAGTGAACTATGCCTTGAACTACAAGTTTTCTGCGAGACTAGTTTCACACAAATTCTTGACCGATACTTGGCTGCCACAAGGCTTGCCCGCGGGTGGAGCATATACGTCGTACTCCAGGGCCTTTCATGAATTTATTAGAGAGCACCCACTTCTCACAGACTGCAACGTTAACAGTCAAATTCATATAGGTGTGTTCCTCAGGAGATGCTCTGCAGGACAACATCTCTGCTTACTCAAATAAGCCACTTGGAACACATTAAGATAGATATCAACCTGCCATGCAGATCAGAGAGTATTTCATCTTCACGGAGTGGGATAATTAAAATAAGGATACTCTCTCTCAGCTGACCAACAGCTTGTCTCCCACTTCTACTTCACGGGATCTCCGATCAAATAGAGTGGGTTACCACTATGGACAACTCATGCGGTGGGTCTCAAACCCATCTCCATCGATGCATTATCTATCACATTACGTGATAGACCCTTTGTGAAGGGATCTGCCAAGTTTTTCGACGTTTGGATATAATCCAACGTAATAACTCTGGAGTTTCTCAGTTTCCTAACAGATTTTAATCTCCTCTTCACATGCCTTGAGGACTTCATATTGTCCTTAGAACTGTTTATCTTGACGATCACAGTTTGATTATCACAGTTCATCAGGATAGGGGGTATTAGTTTTTCAACCATAGGTAAGTCCATCAATAGCTCACGAAGCCACTCTGCTTCAACAGTGGCTTTGTCTAATGCTGTGAGTTCTGCTTCCATAGTTGACCTCGTTAAGATGGTCTGCTTGCAAGACTTCCAGGAAACAGCGCCACCACCAAGTGTAAAAACATAACCACTTGTGGCCTTAACCTCATCAGCATCAGATATCCAGTTCGAGTCACTATAACCCTCCAGTACCCTTGGATACCCGGTGTAGTGAATCCCATAGCTCGCAGTGCCCTTCAAGTAGCGCATAACTCTCTCAAGCGCACGCCAATGATCAGCTCCCGGTTTTGACACAAACCGACTCAGCTTGCTCACAGCAAAAGAGATGTCAGGCCTCGTGGCACTCACCAAATACATAAGCGAGCCAATAATCTGAGAATACCTCAGTTGATCTCTAGCAATCCGTCGATTCTATCGAAGCAACACACTAGCATCATATGGAGTTGGAGAATGCGTGCAGTCGGTATGCCCAAAACGACTCAAGACCTTTTCCACATAGTGAGACTGAAGCAGTGTGATCCCACCATTCTCATCTCTCAACAGCTTGATGTTTAAGATAACATCAGCTACTCCTAGATCCTTCATCTCAAAATAGCGAGATAAGAAATCTTTAACCTCCTTGATTAAATCAAGTTTGGTTCCAAAGATCAATATGTCGTCGACATACAGACAAAGAATAACTCCTTCGCCCCCACCATGGCGATAGTACACACACTTGTCACCATCATTTACTACAAAGCCGGCAGCAGCTAATGTTCTTTCGAACTTCTCATGCCACTCCTTAGGAGCTTGTTTAAGGCCATATAAAGACTTTAATAACTTGCACACCTTTCCTTCTTGACCAGGTACTACAAAACCATCTGGCTGATCCATGTAAATTTCCTCCTTCAACTCTCCATTGAGGAAATCCGTCTTAATGTCCATTTGATGAACGAGAAGACCATGTGAGGCAACCAGTGATAGTAGCACCCGAATTGTGGTCAGTCTAGCCACGGGTGAGTAAGTATCAAAGAAGTCTTCACCTTCTTTCTGGGTATAACCCTTAGCCACAAGCCGTGCCTTGTACTTTTCAATCGTACCATCAGGTCTAAGCTTCTTCTTGAACACCCACTTACACCCTACAGGTTTGCACCCATAAGGATGGTCAGTGATCTCCCAGGTTCCGTTAGCTAAGATGGAATCCATCTCGCTACGAACAGCTTCCTTCCAGTAGTCAGCATCAGGAGATGCACAGGCTTCTGAAATAGTCCTGGGTGTGTCATCCACAAGGTACACAATGAAATCATCACTAAAGGACTTTGCAGTCCTCTGTCTCTTACTCCTTATAGGAGTTTCATTGTCACCCTCAACAGGATTCTCAACGTGTTCCATCGCAATGGTGGGTTCAGGAATTATAGTGAGTTCCTCACTAGATGGAATAGGTATCTCCTGATTTGATGAACTTGACATATCCTTCATATGAAATATGTCCTCAAAGAAAGATGCATCATTAGACTCCATAATCATACCAACATGCATGTCGGATACCTCAGATTTTATTATCAAAAATCTATAGCCAATGCTATGAAAAGCATAGCCCAGAAGAACACAATCCACGGTTTTTGGTCCAAGCTTGCGCTTCTTGGGAATTGGTATATTGACTTTCGCCAAACAACCCCAAGAACGTAGGTAAGAGAGTTTCAACCTTTTCCTTTCCCATTCCTCAAATGGAGTCATCGTCTTATGCTTTGTGGGAACTCGGTTTAGGACATGACACGCGGTCATTAGCGCCTCCCCCCACCATTCCTTGGAAAGACCCGATGTGTCTAACATGGCGTTAACCAAATCAGTCAGAGTTCGGTTCTTTCTTTCGGCCACCCCATTAGACTGAGGTGAGTAGGGAGGCGTCCTCTCATGGATTATACCATGTTCCGCACAAAATAGATCAAATTCATTGGAAAAATACTCTCCACCATGATCGGACCTAAGCCGTTTAATTTTTCGATCAAGTTGGTTCTCTGCCTCAGCTTTATAGTTTTTGAAGAAAGTTAAAGCCTCATCTTTTGATTTCAGAAGATACACATATCAATATCTAGTGGAGTCATCAATAAACGTCATGAAATATCTCTTTCCACCTTTTGTCAACACGCCATTCATCTCACAAAGATCAGAATGTATAAGCTCTAGTGGCGCCAAGTCTCTTGCCTCTGCAGTCTTATGGGACTTGCGAGGTTGTTTAGCTTGCACACATACTTGGCACTTAGAGCCTTTGACAGTAGAGATTTTCGGAATTAAATTCATATTGGCTAGCCGCGTCATGCAACCAAAGTTAATATGACAAAGTCGTGAATGCCAAATATCCGACTCATTATTGTGGCAAACATTATTAATAACTTTAGTGCAAATATCTGACAAAGATAGGCGGAACAAGCCTCCGCACTCATAGCCTTTTCCAACAAATTGTCCACACTTGGAAATTACAACTTTATTGGACTCAAAAACCAACTTAAAACCATCTCGACATAAACGGGAACCGCTAACAAGATTTTTATTGATGGATGGCACATGATGAACGTTCTTCGGACGCACGGTCTTCCCCAAAGTAAACATCAGATCGACCGTACCAACACCTCGAACGATGGCATGTGACCCGTTCCCCATCAGCACGGGAGAAGTCCCTGTGGCCTGATAAGAAGAAAACATGGAGGCATCAGCACAAACATGTACATTGGCACCGGTGTCAATTAACCAATCAGGGGACTGAAATACTGAAAGGATGGTAGGAAAAATACCGTACCCTGATTATTTCATATTAGTATCACCGATGACAACATTAGCGGACTTGCCGCCCTTCTCATGTTTGCGCTCCTCATAGCGGTAAGGACACTTCGGAGCCCCGTGATTAGGATCACCGCATGTTGGGGATATACATAACAGGTAGGCCCACGAAGGGTCGAAATATCATGAAGCATGGGGCCCACACAACATGTGGGTCCAGGTCAATTTCATACAGACACACTATCCACTCGGACAAGCAGCATACTATCCACTCGACCAAGCAACATACCATCCACTCGGATGACGGCTCATCACTCGACCGTACGACTCACTCGGATATACGAAGACCAGCAGGCAGCAAGGCAGCCGGCATCTTTCTAATAGTGAGGGCTTAATAGAGGGCTGGCATTATGGCATTCATACCCCACTTTGTAACATAGGAGGTGAGGGGGTGGCGCACTCTATATAAGCCACCCCCCACCACTAGACAAGGGGGCTTCTTCCACCTCTCTCTCTTTTCACCATTAGTCTCAGGACTTAGCTCAGGCGTGGGGATCCGTTCCTCTCTCTCACACACATTGTAATCTCCGGATATATACTCAGATAAAACAAAGCCTCTCCGAAGCACGAGACGTAGGGTTGTTATCTCCACCGTGAGAGGCCCGAACTCGCTAAAACCACCGTGTCACCCATATGCATCTCGGTAGATCATGCTCCGTTATACTACCCCTATTCTACTGTCAGACTTAGAACCACGACAGTTGGCGCCCACCGTGGGGCATGGCGTCTATCGAGCCATGATGCAAATGGTTTTTTCTTCAATCTTCAACAGCGAATCAACTACGAGCGCCACAGAAATTGGCCGCTAGAGCTCTGGTCATCACGCATTCGAACAAACAAAAGGACAAGGGAAGTATCCATTCGATCTAGTCTTTCCACAATACATTGTCTAACAATGAGTTTGTCTTTTCCTCCCCCAGGATCAGACGCACCCTTGCATGATCGGTCATGAAACTGAGAGGAAGAGAAAAGGGCAAGTCAATCCTCATCTTTCTTGCCTTCTCAACATGATCATCATCAATGGCAACCACTGCAAACAGCCGTTGGTGTGGGCATCCCATCGTCTCCGGCCTCATCTACGACACCATCGGCGAGCTCATACAAACGCCCCCCGGCGCGGTCCGCCGCATCGTCTCCGGCCTCATCTACTACGCCGTCGGCGAGCTCATCCAAACGCCCTCCGGCGCGGTCCGCCGCGTCGCCTCCGGCCTCGTCTACGATGCCATCGGCGAGCTCGTCCAAACACCCTCCGGCGCGGTCCGCCGCGCCGTCGAGCACGTACAAACAGCCACTTGCGCGGTCCATCGCGTCGTCCCCGGCCCGTCTGCGACGTCCTCGCGCGCGGCCACCTCCTCTAGCCGGTGTCAATGGCTCTACGGTTGGGTTTGCCTTCGTCACGCATGCATGCAGGCTCACGCATATCCCACTTGCATGCACGTTGAGGAGGTGAAAGGAAATTGCTTTGATTGACGAATCAATGTCAATTAGTGCATGGCCAAGAGATGGAAACTGCCATTTCATCAATTGGGCAAGAGTTATAGCATGCAGATTCTTTGGACGTGGGCAACTCCATCAATGCCTCGTAACGTATTCTTCATGGCCCCGGACAGGCGGTCCGGCTCCTCGAGCAGCAAGACGCAGCAGCCGCAGCGTGAGACTCCTCCACCCAGTCGACTGATAGAGGGCGGCCTCCGCGCAGCGGAGACATGTCTGATTGAGCGGTTTGCTGGTTCACTTAAAAATCTCGCACTCGGACGGGTTGTTCACTCCGACTGCTAACCTGCTCCCTCGGCGAATCCTAATAATTTCCATGGCGACCATGGTCAGAGGGACACTTCTGAAATTCGCATGGATGCGGGGGCCTAATGCGGCATTCGAGAATGGCCACGTCCCCGACCACAGTACTCTCCCATCCAGTCGGAGCTACAACGGTGGAATCATTCGGAGCACAAATCTGACGCGGCGCCCTGCACGACGTCACTTGGATACATTATCATCACTCGGCAGCAGTTACAACGGCGCACGGCTCTCCGTCCTCTACACCGGCTCAACGATGCACCATGGCCACTCCGGAGAAAAGATTCGGCACTCGACAGGGATGGAGCCAAAGGAAACGTAAGACATTTGGCTATCCATCACCCGTCTCCACGGGATGCGTCTACTTCACTCGGACGCCCGCGCATCGTCATTGCGCGGGACGCATCTACTTCACTCGGACTTCCCGCGCATCGCACACCGCAGGACATGTCTACTTCACTCGACCACCCCGCGCATCGCTACTCCACGGGACGGGTCTACTTCACGGATGCCTCGCTCGCCGCCACAGCGCGGCACGCGCCTCTACTTCACCAGGACGCCCCGCGCATCGTCACTCCGGGCCACGCATCTACATCATCCGGACGCTCCGCGCGTCGCCACTCTGCGGGACGCGTCTACGTCACTCGGATGCCTCGCTCGTCGCCACTCCAGCACGCGCCTCTACTTCACCAGGATGCCCCGCGCATCGTCACTCCGCGGGACGCGTCTACGTCACTCGGACGCCTCGCATCGGTTGGTCACCTCATCACCACTCGGCCGCTCCGGGCCTCGTCAACAGGTTGGTCACCTCATAACCACTCGGCCGC
>NC_057801.1:838993892-839139498 GCF_018294505.1 Triticum aestivum | reverse complement strand
GTTGGTCACCTCATCACCACTCGTCCGCTCCGCGCGTCGCCACTCGGTTGGTCACCTCATCACCACTCGGCCTCTCCGCGCGTCGCCACTCGGTTAGCCACCTCATCACCACTCGGCGGCCCCGCGCGTCGCCACAGGTCGGTCACCTCATCAGCACTCGGCCGCCCCGCGCGTCGCCATCGGTTGATCACCTCATCAGCACTCGGCCGCCCCGCGCGTCGCCAATCGGTTGGTCACCTCATCACCATTCGACCGCCCTGCGCACCTTCAGACAGCTAAGTCATTTTACATTCTGTTATTTTCGTCTTCCCGAGTATTCCATAATTCACACATCAGGTTCACTCGGAGGCCACACCACCGAGTGTACCTCTACGCTCGACTACTTATTTTCACATACTTGCTTAGTACTGGTTATGTGACTCCGAAGTCCAACTTCCTTTTTTTCGCATATATCATTCACGAACACCATGTGTCGTTCTTCATTTCGAGTTTGCATCGGTCCTCCGGGGCTGCAACTCAGTCAAAACACTACACTTCCGTTTTATTTTAGCAAGTATTCCAACAAGTTCAGTAGGATTTCTCGCTTCGACAAGTGCGAACGAATCCTTCGCTCTTTTAAACTTTTGCTGGTCAACCAGCAAGCCCCTTGCACTCCCAGCGGGTGTCTATGGGTGTTATTCACACAAATCATTTCAGCACACATCAAATTTCCTCAAGAAATTATTGTGTTGACTTGTGCCATTTTTTACACAAGTTACCGCGATCACTCGACGGTCCTACGCGCCAACTTCATCGCTGCTCGGACTCGGTCTCCATACTGGTCCTAGCGCACCACAACACTGACTTTGTCGCCCTGTTGATTTCAAACACGTCCGGCCAACCCCTCTATGGAATTCTCTTCATCGTATCAATGATATAGACCTCGTCTGGCATGAGACAGATAAGTCCCTTTCATAATTAAACTTCACACTTCACTCTTTTGCGAGTTTGCTTCTTCCGAGCATCACTCGGAAGCTTCTCCTCATCTTTACCCAAATCCGACTCGATGAATTACAAATCATCCATTCAAAACTATATTTCTCATATTCCGACATGTCCGTTGTCGAAGCCTGTAGTATGCTCGGGGGCTACGCCGCACTCGGGGGCTGCATCTCATTTGGAATGACACTTTCCTAAGTGGTCGAGTACTTCATCACCAATCAGACCCTTCACTTCAACAAGTACATTCGATCCGTCACTTTGACAAATTTCATAAACACCCAGACACTCTGCGTGCCATCTTCGTTCCTACTCAAATTCAGTTGTCGCACCGGTCTTGTTGCGCCACAGCCACACTACACCGACCTTGTCGCTACATCAGCTTCAAAAGCATCTGGCTAACTCCTTCAAGGACCATTTTTGCCACTCAGCTGGACACTTAGTCCTTCACTCGGCCGCCCCGCGCATCGCCACTCGGTTTTGCACGTCTTCACCACTCGGCCGCCCCGCGCGTCGCCACTCGGTTGCGCACGTCTTCATCACTCGTCCGCCCCGCGCGTCTCCACTCGGTTTTGCACGTCTTCACCACTCGGCCGCCCCGCGCGTCGCCACTCGGTTGCGCACGTCTTCATTACTCGTCCGCCCCGCGCGTCTCCACTCGGTTGTGTGCGTCTTCACCACTCGGCCGCCCCGCGCGTCGCCACTCGGTTATACACGTCCTCGCCCCTCGGCCGCCCCGCGCGTCACCATCAGTTGGACATGTCTTTACCTCTACACCCCTAGCACGGGAACGGCTAAGTTACTCATATGGTCAAACCTCATATCACACTCTGTAGCAAGCTTACCTCCTTCGAGCATCACTCGGGGGCTACGCGCGGCAGTTGGCCATGTCACCCTCAGGGGTTACGCTCATTTGGTCAACCTGTTGATCACATCAAGATATTCTTCTGACCATACATGCTCGGTTCGCCGAAGATCTATAAGTGAAGCACGTCCACTTGGATAAATACCCCTTTTCATGCAAAAGGGTAAAAATGAAGCGCCATCGCTGAATCGTACAGGCGACCTTACTCATCGTTCGTACAACCACCTCGTTACGCATCCATCCGATTGATTCAATTCCAGACAAAGATATTTGCCATGCCAACTGCATGGAGGTTTACCGAGAGACTTAAACCCTCTGCCAGACTCATCTAGTCCGACAGAGGCTCGGGGACTACACCCAGTGGGTGCACTCAGCGTGCCCCCACTGGAAGAGGACTCAGAAAGAAACATTTTGCTCGATGCAAACCTATCTCCAGTATTACTCGACCTCCGAGTCAGAGAAGAACAAGTTCGATCAGTACCAGCTAAGAAGAGTTTTAGTTCTCTCATACTCCCGCCGACTGCCCGCAGTCGACAGCAGTCTCGGGGACTACACCCAGTGGGTGCACTCGGCGTGCCCCCACTGGAATGGTATCCACTCGGAACGGTCCGCCCAACCCGAGTGACGGCCAAACAACAACAAAAAGACAGGCTCTAAGACTCCCGCTGACTGCCCGCAGTCGACAGCAGTCTCGGGGACTACACCCAGTGGGTGCACTCAGCGTGCCCCCACTGGAATGGTATCCACTCGGAACGGTCCGCCCAACCCGAATGACGGCCAAACAACAACAAAAAGACAGGCGACTCCCGCCGACTGCCCGCAGTCGACAGCAGTCTCGGGGACTACACCTAGTGGGTGCACTCAGCGTGCCCCCACTGGAATGGTATCCACTCGGAACGGTTCGCCCAACCCGAGTGACGGCCAAACAACAAAAAAGACACGTTCCAGGCATGAAGAAGTTCCGAGTAATCAGTTACTCGATGTAGGCCCAGCTCCAAATCACTCCAAAAAATTCTATAAGGCGAGTTTAACGCTCCTCCATGGACCTGTTTTGATCCTTCTTCTAGGACTCAAAGCGTGAAACTCACAAGTGTGGATCTGAAACCGACTCGTATTGGCGTTCCTCCGGGATAAGAATGGCATCTCTCTAAAAGAGCAGTCCATGTGTCAATCTGGTTGCACGGATTTAATGACACGCCCATACTCAGATCACGAGTTAAACCTCTCCCGAGAGATGAACGAATGTCACCAAGTTGCTCCTCACAGACGCTTACCTCGATTAGTCGGGAAGCATGGTGCCGGAATCCATTGAGATTTTGTTCAAACCTTGGTTGTCTGAAAGCGCGGCGACATGTACCGAGTATTTCTGTAATCACTCGGACCAAACTGTGTCTTACACCAACTCGTTCTGCAAAATAGCAATCGATTCGGGGGCTAATGTTGGGGATATACATAACAGGTAGGCCCACGAAGGGTCGAAATATCATGAAGCATGGGGCCCACACAACATGTGGGTCCAGGTCAATTTCATACAGACACACTATCCACTCGGACAAGCAGCATACTATCCACTCGACCAAGCAACATACCATCCACTCGGATGACGGCTCACCACTCGACCGTACGACTCACTCGGATATACGAAGACCAGCAGGCAGCAAGGCAGCCGGCATCTTTCTAATAGTGAGGGCTTAATAGAGGGCTGGCATTATGGCATTCATACCCCACTTTGTAACATAGGAGGTGAGGGGGTGGCGCACTCTATGTAAGCCACCCCCACCACTAGACAAGGGGGCTTCTTCCACCTCTCTCTCTTTTCACCATTAGTCTCAGGACTTAGCTCAGGCGTGGGGATCCGTTCCTCTCTCTCACACACATTGTAATCTCCGGATATATACTCAGATAAAACAAAGCCTCTCCGGAGCACGAGATGTAGGGTTGTTATCTCCATCGTGAGAGGCACGAACTCGCTAAAACCACCGTGTCACCCATATGCATCTCGGTAGATCATGCTCCGTTATGCTACCCCTATTCTACTGTCAGACTTAGAACCACGACACCGCAGACATGGCAAAGTCCGTTCCCCTTCTTATGACAATTCTTCTTGAAGTTGGTAGAATGTGATGGCTTGCTCTTTGTATCAAACTTGCCTTTCCCCTGAGTTTTGTTCTTGTTGTTTTTGAACTTATTGGGCTGGAAGTTCTTCTTCTGTACCATGTGGGCACTACAAGCTCCCTCGGCAACTTGAGCACGTGTGTCCTTTGCTCTCGCCTTCTCTTCAACATCAAGAGTACCAATGAGATCCGCAACGGAAAACTCCTGTCTCTTGTGTTTTAGTGAAGTAGCAAAATTGTTCCACGAAGGTGGAAGCTTGGCAATAATGCCTCCAGCAACAAATTTGTCCGGCAACACACACTTGAAGTGCTCAAGTTCTTTTGTGAGCGACTGTATCTCATGAGCCTGCTGTACAACAGAGCGCTCATCAGTCATCTTGTAGTCATAGAATTGCTCCATGACGTACAACTCGCTATCGGCGTCCGAGGCACAAAACTTGGCCTCGAGCGCAGCCCACATGTCCTTGCCGTTGTCAAACAACATATACGAATCCACAATGGAATCATCAAGAACACCCAGAAGAGCGCCTTTAAAGAGAGTATCGATCTTCCCAAAAGCTTCCAGCTGTGCTGGATTAAGATCGCCCTCAGGCTTGCCCTTAGTGGCGTCATAGCAGCCCATGGTCTGAAACCAGTAGACTGCTCTCGTGCGCCACCTCTTATATTGCGCCCCCTTAAAGGCAGGCGGCTTCAGATCCGCAGCAAAACCACTCGGAGTAAATTGCCTATGATAAGTTTTTTGGATTGTTGAGAATATGAGCAAATTACTACAAGAATTAATCCGAATTAATAGAAGATAAATCATGACTACAATAGCAGAGATTGAACTAATCATGCAAGCTAGCATGGTAGATGACCAGATCACATCTAGGGCACATACTAGAAACATGAATTCTACCACGATCTCGAACAGGAAAGATAGAATCACATACGGTGCAGCGGGAGCAGCACCACCGGCGTTGACGTTATCGCCCATGTCGTCGAGGATGAGGTTGCCGAGGTCGGGGAAGAATTCGTCGTTCGTGAAGTCGTCGCTGCCAGCAGTCGCGCGAGTGCGCTCCCCAAAAACCTGATCGCCCCTCTCCTGTACAGGATCATGAGAGGCGGGGTTCCGGAGGCCTGCTGTCCCTTCTCCCAGTGCACGCCGAAAGGAGGGATGGAGAAGACTTCCTTGGCGGCGCAATGATCCGGAGCGGTGGTGAGAAACCATACGAAGCGGCGGCGGCTAGGGTAGACGTCTGCCTGACTATATAGTGCGGGCCGGGTAGGTCGTGGGAGTAAACCCCACGTCCGAGTCGTCACGATCCAAAAGAATCGGAAACTGTTCAGTAATTAACGCGTCCGCTAATTATTAATTAATGACTCATTAATTTTTCTGGAGCAGCAAAAATATAGACAACGTGCATAGCTCTGTCCTCGGCTCGGCTCAATCCCTCAACCTGCGGCGCGTCGTGACGAGGCGAGGCAAGGCGTGGCGTGGCGAGGCGTGCGAGGAGGAGGAGCGCGCGTGTAGGTCTCCTCTTCTCATGCTCATACAAGTGGTAGGAGAGCTCACCTTATAAAGAGGAGCAACTCTCTCTCAACTTATGAGGTGGGACTAAACTTTAGCCTCACTCACTCCACTCACATGTGTGCATGAATGGGCCAAGAGAATTTTCGAGTTTTAGTTGGGCTCTGGGCCAAAAGCGCACTAGCAAATTCCAACAATCCCCGACAAAGTCTCACTGGCACATTTCACCATTTGGTTCCAAAACATTGTTTATATACCGGTGCTTAGTGGAGACTGTGAAGTTCAACTTCCACTTAGAGATTTATGCTACACTAGATCACAACTTTAATAGTGGACTATGCCTTGAACTACAAGTTTTCTGCGAGACTAGTTTCACACAAATTCTTGACTGATAATTGGCTGCCGCAAGGCTTCCCCGCGGGTGGAGCGTATACCTTGTACTCCAGGGCCTTTCATGAATTTATTAGAGAGCACCCACTTCTCATAGACTGCGACATTAACAGTCAAATTCGTATAGGTGTGTTCCTCAGGAGATGCTCTGCAGGACAACATCTCTGCTTACTCAAATAAGCCACTTGGAACACATTAAGATAGATATCAACCTGCCATGCAGATCAGGAGAGTATTTCATCTTCACGGAGTGGGATAATTAAAATAAGGATACTCTCTCTCAGCTGACCAATAGCTTGTCTCCCACTTCTACTTCACGGGATCTCCGATCACATAGAGTGGGTTACCACTATGGACAACTCATGCGGTGGGTCTCAAACCCATCTCCATCGATGCATTATCTATCAGATTACGTGATAGACCCTTTGTGAAGGGATCTGCCAAGTTTTTCGACGTTTGGATATAATCCAACGTAATAAATCCGGAGTTTCTCAGTTTCCTGACAGATTTTAGTCTCCTCTTCACATGCCTTGAGGACTTCATATTGTCCTTAGAACTGTTTATCTTGACGATCACAGTTTGATTATCACAGTTCATCAGGATAGGGGGTATTAGTTTTTCAACCATAGGTAAGTCCATCAATAGCTCACGAAGCCACTCTGCTTCAACAGTGGCAGTGTCTAATGCTGTGAGTTCTGCTTCCATAGTTGACCTCGTTAAGATGGTCTGCTTGCAAGACTTCCAGGAAACAGCGCCACCACCAAGTGTAAAAACATAACCACTTGTGGCCTTAACCTCATCAGCATCAGATATCCAGTTCGAGTCACTATAACCCTCCAGTACCCTTGGATACCCGGTGTAGTGAATCCCATAGCTCGCAGTGCCCTTCAAGTAGCGCATAACTCTCTCATGCGCACGCCAATGATCAGCTCCCGGTTTTGACACAAACCGACTCAGCTTGCTCACAGCAAAAGAGATGTCAGGCCTCGTGGCACTCGCCAAATACATAAGCGAGCCAATAATCTAAGAATACCTCAGTTGATCTCTAGCAATCCGTCGATTCTTTCGAAGCAACACACTAGCATCATATGGAGTTGGAGAATGCGTGCAGTCGGTATGCCCAAAACGACTCAAGACCTTTTCCACATAGTGAGACTGAAGCAGTGTGATCCCACCATTCTCATCTCTCAACAGCTTGATGTTTAAGATAACATCAGCTACTCCTAGATCCTTCATCTCAAAACAGCGAGATAAGAAATCTTTAACCTCCTTGATGAAATCAAGTTTGGTTCCAAAGATCAATATGTCGTCGACATACAGACAAAGAATAACTCCTTCGCCCCCACCATGGCGATAGTACACACACTTGTCACCATCATTTACTACAAAGCCGGCAGCAGTTAATGTTCTTTCGAACTTCTCATGCCACTCCTTAGGAGCTTGTTTAAGGCCATATAAAGACTTTAATAACTTGCACACCTTTCCTTCTTGACCAGGTACTACAAAACCATCTGGCTGATCCATGTAAATTTCCTCCTTCAACTCTCCATTGAGGAAAGCCGTCTTAACGTCCATTTGATGAACGAGAAGACCATGTGAGGCAGCCAGTGATAGTAGCACCCGAATTGTGGTCAGTCTAGCCAGGGGTGAGTAAGTATCAAAGAAGTCTTCACCTTCTTTTTGGGTATAACCCTTAGCCACAAGCCGTGCCTTGTAGTTTTCAATCGTACTATCAGGTCTAAGCTTCTTCTTGAACACCCACTTACACCCTACAGGTTTGCACCCATAAGGACGGTCAGTGATCTCCCAGGTTCCGTTAGCTAAGATGGAATCCATCTCCCTACGAACATCTTCCTTCCAGTAGTCAGCATCAGGAGATGCATAGGCTTCTGAAATAGTCCTGGGTGTGTCATCCACAAGGTACACAATGAAATCATCACCAAAGGACTTTGCAGTCCTCTATCTCTTACTCCTTATAGGAGTTTCATTGTCACCCTCAACAGGATTCTCAACGTGTTCCATCGCAATGGTGGGTTCATGAATTACAGTGAGTTCCTCACTAGATTGAATAGGTATCTCCTGATTTGATGAACTTGACATATCCTTCATAGGAAATATGTCCTCAAAGAAAGATGCATCGTTAGACTCCATAATCGTACCAACATGCATGTCGGATACCTCAGATTTTATTATCAAAAATCTATAGCCAATGCTATGAAAAGCATAGCCCAGAAGAACACAATCCACGGTTTTTGGTCCAAGCTTGCGCTTCTTGCTAATTGGTATATTGACATTTGCCAAACAACCCCAAGAACGTAGGTAAGAGAGTTTCAACCTTTTCCTTTACCATTCCTCAAATGGAGTCATGGTCTTATGCTTTGTGGGAACTCGGTTTAGGACATGACACGCAGTCATTAGCGCCTCCCCCCACCATTCCTTGGAAAGACCCGATGTGTCTAACATGGCGTTAACCAAATCAGTCAGAGTTCGGTTCTTTCTTTCGGCCACCCCATTAGACTGAGGTGAGTAGGGAGGCGTCCTCTCATGGATTATACCATGTTCCGCACAAAACAGATCAAATTCATTGGAAAAATACTCTCCACCATGATCGGACCTAAGCAGTTTAATTTTTCGATCAAGTTGGTTCTCTGCCTCAGCTTTATAATTTTTGAAGAAAGTTAAAGCCTCATCTTTTGATTTCAGAAGATACACATAGCAATATCTAGTGGAGTCATCAATAAACGTCATGAAATATCTCTTTCCATCTTTTGTCAACACGCCATTCATCTCACAAAGATCAGAATGTATAAGCTCTAGTGGCACCAAGTCTCTTGCCTCTGCAGTCTTATGGGACTTGCGAGGTTGTTTAGTTTGCACACATACTTGGCACTTAGAGCCTTTGACAGTAGAGATTTTCGGAATTAAATTCATATTGGCTAGCCGCGTCATGCAACCAATGTTAATATGACAAAGTCGTGAATGCCAAATATCCGACTCATTATTGTTGCAAACATTATTAATAACTTTAGTGCAAATATCTGACAAAGATAGGCGGAACAAGCCTCCGCACTCATAGCCTTTTCCAACAAATTGTCCACAGTTGGAAATTACAACTTTATTGGACTCAAAAACCAACTTAAAACCATCTCGACATAAACGGGAACCGCTAACGAGATTTTTATTGATGGATGGCACATGATGAACGTTCTTCAGACGCACGGTCTTCCCCGAAGTAAACTTCAGATCGACCGTACCAACACCTCGAACGATGGCATGTGACCTATTCCCCATCAGCACGTAGAAGTCCCTGTGGCCTGGTAAGAAGAAAACATGGAGGCGTCAGCACAAACATGTATATTGGCACCGGTGTCAATTAACCAATCAGGGGATTGAAATACTGAAAGGATGGTAGGAAAAATACCGTACCCTGATTCCTTCATATCAGTATCACCGATGACAACATTAGCGGACTTGCCGCCCTTCTCTTGTTCGCGCTCCTCATAGCGGTTAGGACACTACGGAGCCCAGTGATTAGGATCACCGCAGACATGGCAAAGTCCCTTCCCCTTCTTATGAGAATTCTTCTTGAAGTTGGTAGAATGTGACGGCTTGTTCTTCGTATCAAACTTGCCTTTCCCCTGAGTTTTGTTCTTGTTGTTTTTGAACTTATTGGGCTAGAAGTTCTTCTTCTGTACCATGTGGGCACTAGAAGCTCCCTTGGCAACTCGAGCACGTGTGTCCTTTGCTCTCGCCTTCTCTTCAACATTAAGAGTACCAATGAGATCCGCAACGGAAAACTCCTATCTCTTGTGTTTTAGTGAAGTAGCAAAATTGTTCCACGAAGGTGGAAGCTTGGCAATAATGCCCCCGGCAACAAATTCGTCTGGCAACACACACTTGAAGTGCTCAAGTTCTTTTGCGAGCGACTGTATCTCATGAGCCTGCTGTACAACAGAGCGCTCATCAGTCATCTTGTAGTCATAGAATTGCTCCATGACGTACAACTCGCTACCGGCTTCCGAGGCACCAAACTTGGCCTCGAGCGCAGCCCACATGTCCTTGTCGGTGTCAAACGACATATACGAATCCACAATGGAATCATCAAGAACACCTAGAAGAGCGCCTTTAAAGAGAGTATCGATCTTCCCAAAAGCTTCCAGCTGTGCTGGATTAAGATCGCCGTCAGGCTTGCCCTTAGTGGCGTCATAGCAGCCCATGGTCTGAAACCAGTAGACTGCTCTCGTGCGCCACCTCTTATATTGCGCCCCCTTAAAGGCAGGCGGCTTCAGATGCGCAGCAAAACCACTCGGAGTAAATTGCCTATGATCAGGTTTTTGGATTGTTGAGAATATGAGCAAATTACTACGAGAATTAATCCAAATTAACAGAAGATAAATCATGACTACAATAGCAGAGATTGAACTAATCATGCAAGCTAGCATGGTAGATGAACAGATCACATCTAGGGCACATACTAGAAACATGAATTCTACCACGATCTCGAACAGGAAAGATAGAATCACATACGGTGCAGCGGGAGCAGCACCGCCGGCATTGACGTTATCGCCCATGTCGTCGAGGATGAGGTTGCCGAGGTCGGGGAAGAATTCGTCGTTCGCGAGTCGTCGCTGCCAGCAGTCGCGCGAGTGCGCTCCCCAAAAACTTGATCGCCCCTCTCCCGTACAGGATCACGAGAGGCGGGGTTCCGGAGGCCTGTTGTCCCTTCTCCCAGTGCACGCCGAAAGGAGGGATGGAGAAGACTTGCTTGGCGGCGCAATGATCTGGAGCGGTGGTGAGAAACCATACGAAGCGGCGGCGGCTAGGGTAGACGTCTGCCTGACTATATAGTGCGGGCCGGGTAGGTCGTGGGAGTAAACCCCACGTCCGAGTCGTCACGATCCAAAAGAATCGGAAACTGTTCAGTAATTAACGCATCCGCTAATTATTAATTAATGACTCATTAATTTTTTCCGAGCAGCAAAAATATAGACAACGTGCATAGCTCTGTCCTCGGCTCGGCTCAATCCCGCAACCCGCGGCGCATCATGACGAGGCGTGGCGAGGAGGAGGAGCACGCGTGTAGGTCTCCTCTTCTCATGCTCATACAAGTGGTAGGAGAGCTCACCTTATAAAGAGGTGCAACTCTCTCTCAACTTATGAGGTGGGACTAAACTTTAGCCTCACTCACTCCACTCACATGTGTGCATGAATGGGCCAAGAGAATTTCAGAATTTTATGATAAGTGTTTTTTTTCTTAGTCGTTGCAAAGTTTTTATTATTATTTATCACTCCTTTTTTCGACACAAGTGTGCGGTCACTAGCCGGGGAACCTAATTTATCTCTTAAAGCCGCTAGGAGTTTAGTTTGCTAAACTGGCCTAGTAAGCCGTAGGCTGACCTGCTTGAAGTTTTGAGATAGGATGTGTCATGTTAAAGCACGACAGAAGCACCTTTTTTTCTAAAGTCCAATTTTCGGATTGGCACCGAACACTTGATCTAGTTCGGACATTAATCTTTTGAATAAGTTTTTTGGCTTTTCGAGCCCATGGCACTTTTAAACTATTTGTGTATTTTCAGCACAAGTCTCGCAGTGCAACGCCGGACACCTTTTGAGATTCGGCAAAAACATTCTCGGATATTGCTATATATGCATCAGTTTTGAATTGTGTCTTTGGTCAATAGTTGGGTTGCCCGGCTCCCGCGCTTGCCTCCTACGTTCCGCTTTGTTCGGCTAGGTGTGCAAAGGGAGAACCACTGCGATTGTGCTTCCAGCTCGCATGGTCAAGCACCTCAGTGGAGAAAGCCGAAAACTGACTGTCACGATAGGTGTAAACTGGTCAGCGATCCGATGACTATATTAAATGATGGGCCATTCATAACATTGGCCGAAGTGTTTCCGGCTTGACCTTGACTGTCGCCGAAGACTACCGGGGGCAATTAACTGGCCTCCCAAACTAAATCCTCGATCTTTTGCTCTTACATTGGAGCTGAGGTTTCATGATCATGCTTAGCATGACAACCCAAAGAAAGGAACAGATAGCGGGACTATTTTCTTTGGAAGACATTTCTTCTGTTAAACAGCAATATAACATATCTCTCTGTGTACCTTTGTTTATAAAACCGTATGGCCAGATTGCCTTGTTTGTTGTAAATCTTTGCCCTCATAAAGGCTTTATAAAGTAAGACAAACACTCCTCGGCTATTGGCCGAGGAGGTGGAAGCCGATGGTCAGTCAACAAAGTTTTGTACAATGCGGATCCGAGCATTAATGACGTAAAGTACTTGGATACATAGAGTCATTACACATAATTTGTGATTTTACTATGGATATCGATCCTTAATTCGGCCTCCCGTGCCCGCATTAAGGCTCAGGGGCTACTGGGCTTCGGGCTTATTATTTATACAAATATTAGAGGGGCACATCGATCCCCTGATCTGGTATTGCCACCCGACCAGTGTCTCGGGGGCTACTGCATTGCCTGTTCTATGCAGAAAATTTTAAGTGCAATACAGTTTCCGAGGAGATTTTGATCCTCAGGTTGGTCGGCCGCACCCAACCTGAGTCTCGAGGACTGAGCACGCCGCTTTTTGTGTCCCGAAGTATTCTGTCGAGCTAGGACTTGATCCTCAGACCGATTTTGCAAATCAACATGAGTCTCAGCGGCTACGGGGATCAGCGGTCTTAATTCATCCTTCATGTGCATCTCGGGTTTTAGACCGATACCCACCTTGAGGGCTACTGGCACCAATCAAAAATATTGACAAAAATTGGTCCACATTCGGGGTGGTGCACCACCTCAGAAGCAGTCCGGCGTAAAGCTCGGGCGCTAGTGGCTGGCTCCATAGAGGGCACTTCCGGCATTAAGCTCGGCTAAACTCCTTCAAACTTCTTTGAACCAAGGTGATTTACGACACCTCAGATACGGTCCGGCGTTGGAGCTCGGATACATAGTCCGGCGTTGGAGCTCGGATACAGTCCGGCGTTGGAGCTCGGATACATAGTCCGGCGTTGGAGCTCGGATACCGTCCGACGTTGGAGCTCGGATACCTAGTCCGGCGTTAGAGCTGGGAAGCAGTATGGCATTGGTGCTCAACTGCAAAAGATACCTCGAATGCAGTCCGGCGTTGGAGCTCGGACGCAAGAGGACGTTGCCGCCCGGGAACAACTTCAAACCCGAGGTGTGGCATAAAAGTAACAAGGCATTGATAAAGGCCGTAAACTTAAAGGGGCTCCTCAGATACTCAACGTATAAACTCGTCGAATGCATTTCGGCGATCCTCAAGATCGAAGATGAGAAGATTTGTTGAACCAGTTTTCAAGACCGACGACCGAAGATGAAGAACAGTTCGGAAGAATCGAGGAGCATCCCCAACTTGAAGACCGGTTCAGGGGGCTACTGACGGTGTCCTGGACTAGGGGGTACTCACCACGTCGTCTCCCGATCAATTGGATTGGGCCGAGGATCCCCATGGCCGTATACTCATGGGCCAGTCTGGACAGTTGCCGCATACAAGGAAGAATCAACAAGACTTGGCGATCAAGACAAGGACTCCTCCCCCACCGGCGTATTCGGCTAGGACTCTTGTAATCCTAGGCCTCTGGTGCATTATATAAACCGAGGCCAGGCTAGTCGATAGATATACAACAACAATCATACCATAGGCTAGCTTCTAGGGTTTAGCCTCCTTGATCTCGTGGTAGATCTACTCTTGTAATACCCACATCATCAATATCAATCAAGCAGGACGTAGGGTTTTACCTCCATCAAGAGGGCCCGAACCTGGGTAAAACATCGTGTCCCTTGTCTCCTGTTACCATTGAGCCTAGACGCACAGTTCGGGACCCCCTACCCGAGATCCGCCGGTTTTGACACAGACACCCGTTCCCCATCAGCACGGGAGAAGTCCCTGTGGCCTCATAAGAAGAAAACATGGAGGCATCAGCACAAACTTGTACATTGGCACCGGTGTCAATTAACCAATCAGGGGATTGAAATACTGAAAGGATGGTAGGAAAAATACCGTACCCTCATTCCTTCATATCAGTATCACCGATGACAACATTAGCGGACTTGCCGCCCTTCTCATGTCCGCGCTCCTCATAGCGGTTAGGACACTTCGGAGCCCAGTGATTAGGATCACCGCAGACATGGCAAAGTCCCTTCCCTTCTTATGAGAATTCTTCTTGAAGTTGGTAGAATGTGACGGCTTGTTCTTTGTATCAAACTTGCCATTCCCCTGAGTTTTGTTCTTGTAGTTTTTGAACTTATTGGGCCGGAAGTTCTTCTTCTGTACCATGTGGGCACTAGAAGCTCCCTCGGCAACTCGAGCACGTGTGTCCTTTGCTCTCGCCTTCTCTTCAACATCAAGAGTACCAATGAGATCCCCAACGGAAAACTCCTGTCTCTTGTGTTTTAGTGAAGTAGCAAAATTGTTCCACGAAGGTGGAAGCTTGGCAATAATGCCTCCGGCAACAAATTTGTCCGGCAACACACACTTGAAGTGCTCAAGTTCTTTTGCGAGCGACTGTATCTCATGAGCCTGCTGTACAACAGAGCACTCATCAGTCATCTTGTAGTCATAGAATTGCTCCGTGACATACAACTCGCTACCGGCGTCCGAGGCACAAAACTTGGCCTCGAGCGCAGCCCACATGTCCTTGCTGTTGTCAAACAACATATACGAATCCACAATGGAATCATCAAGAACACCCAGAAGAGCGCCTTTAAAGAGAGTATCGATCTTCCCAAAAGCTTCCAGCTATGCTGGATTAAGATCGCCCTCAGGCTTGCCCTTAGTGGCGTCATAGCAGCCGATGGTCTGAAACCAGTAGACTGCTCTTGTGCGCCACCTCTTATATTGCGCCCCCTTAAAGGCAGGCGGCTTCAGATGTGTAGCAAAACCACTCGGAGTAAATTGCCTATGATCAGGTTTTTGGATTGTTGAGAATATGAGCAAATTACTACGAGAATTAATCTGAATTAACAGAAGATAAATCATGACTACAATAGCAGAGATTGAACTAATCATGCACGCTAGCATGGTTGATGAACATATCACATCTAGGGCACATACTAGAAACATGAATTCTACCACGATCTCGAACAGGAAAGATAGAATCACATATGGTGCAGCGGGAGCAGCACCGCCGGCGTTGACGTTGTCGCCCATTTCGTCGAGGATGAGGTTGCCGAGGTCGGGGAAGAATTCATCGTTCGCGAAGTCGTCGCTGCCAGCAGTCGCGCTAGTGCGCTCCCCAAAAACCTGATCGCCCCTCTCCCGTACAGGATCACGAGAGGCGGGGTTCCGGAGGCCTGCTGTCCCTTCTCCCAGTGCACGCCGAAAGGAGGGATGGAGAAGACTTGCTTGGCGGCGCAATGATCTGGAGCGGTGGTGAGGAACCATACAAAGCGGCGGCGGCTAGGGTAGACGTCTGCCTGACTATATAGTGCGGGTCGGGTAGGTCGTGGGAGTAAACCCCACGTCTGAGTGGTCACGATCCAAAAGAATCGGAAACTGTTCAGTAATTAACGCGTCCGCTAATTGTTAATTAATGACTCATTAATTTTTCCCGAGCAGCAAAAATATAGACAACGTGCATAGCTCTGTCCTCGGCTCGGCTCAATCCCGCAACCCGCGGCGCGTCGTGACGAGGCGAGGCAAGGCGTGGCGTGGCGAGGCGAGCGAGGAGGAGGAGCGCGCGTGTAGGTCTCCTCTTCTCATGCTCATACAAGTGGTAGGAGAGCTCACCTTATAAAGAGGTGCAACTCTTTCTCAACTTATGAGGTGGGACTAAACTTTAGCCTCACTCACTCCACTCACATGCGTGCATGAATGGGCCAAGAGAATTTCAGAATTTTAGTTGGGCTCTGGGCCAAAAGCGCACTAGCAAATTCCAACAATCCCCCACAAAGTCTCATTGGCACATTTCACCATTTGGTTCCAAAACATTGTTTATATACCGGTGCTTAGTGGAGACTGTGAAGTTGAACTTCCACTTAGAGATTTATGCTACACTAGATCACAACTTGAATAGTGGACTATGCCTTGAACTACAAGTTTTCTGCGAGACTAGTTTCACACAAATTCTTGACCGATACTTGGCTGCCACAAGGCTTCCCCGCGGGTGGAGTGTATACGTCGTACTCCAGGGCCTTTCATGAATTTATTAGAGAGCACCCACTTCTCACAGACTGCAACGTTAACAGTCAAATTCATATAGGTGTGTTCCTTAGGAGATGCTCTGCAGGACAACATCTCTGCTTACTCAAATAAGCCACTTGGAACACATTAAGATAGATATCAACCTGCCATGCCGATCAGGAGAGTATTTCATCTTCACGGAGTGGGATAATTAAAATAAGGATACTCTCTCTAAGCTGACCAACAACTTGTCTCCCACTTCTACTTCACGGGATCTCCGATCACATAGAGTGGGTTACCACTATGGACAACTCATGCGGTGGGTCTCAAACCCATCTCCATCGATGCATTATCTATCACATTACGTGATAGACCCTTTGTGAAGGGATCTGCCAAGTTTTTCGATGTTTGGATATAATCCAACGTAATAACTCCGGAGTTCCTCAGTTTCCTGACAGATTTTAATCTCCTCTTCACATGCCTTGAGGACTTCATATTGTCCTTAGAACTGCTTATCTTGATGATCACAGTTTGATTATCACAGTTCATCAGGATAGGGGGTATTAGTTTTTCAACCATAGGTAAGTCCATTAATAGCTCACGAAGCCACTCTGCTTCTACAGTGGCTTTGTCTAATGCTGTGAGTTCTGCTTCCATAGTTGACCTTGTTAAGATGGTCTGCTTGCAAGACTTCCAGGAAACAGCGCCACCACCAAGTGTAAAAACATAACCACTTGTGGCCTTAACCTCATCAGCATCAGATATCCAGTTCGAGTCACTATAACCGTCCAGTACCCTTGGATACCCGGTGTAGTGAATCCCATAGCTCGCAGTGCCCTTCAAGTAGCGCATAACTCTCTCAAGCGCAGGCCAATGATCAGCTCCCGGTTTTGACACAAACCGACTCAGCTTGCTCACAGCAAAAGAGATGTCAGGCCTCGTGGCACTCGCCAAATACATAAGCGAGCCAATAATCTTAGAATACCTCAGTTGATCTCTAGCAATCCGTCGATTCTTTCGAAGCAACACACTAGCATCATATGGAGTTGGAGAATGCGTGCAGTCGGTATGCCCAAAACGACTCAAGACCTTTTCCACATAGTGAGACTGAAGCAGTGTGATCCCACCATTCTCATCTCTCAACAGCTTGATGTTTAAGATAACATCAGCTACTCCTAGATCCTTCATCTCAAAACAGCGAGATAAGAAATCTTTAACCTCCTTGATTAAATCAAGTTTGGTTCCAAAGATCAATATGTCGTCGACATACAGACAAAGAATAACTCCTTCGCCCCCACCATGGCGATAGTACACACACTTGTCACCATCATTTACTACAAAGCCGGCAGCAGTTAATGTTCTTTCAAACTTCTCATGCCACTCCTTAGGAGCTTGTTTAAGGCCATATAAAGACTTTAATAACTTGCACACCTTTCCTTCTTGACCAGGTACTACAAAACCATCTGGCTGATCCATGTAAATTTCCTCCTTCAACTCTCCATTGAGGAAAGCCGTCTTAACGTCCATTTGATGAATGAGAAGACCATGTGAGGCAGCCAGTGATAGTAGCACCCGAATTGTGGTCAGTCTAGCCACGGGTGAGTAAGTATCAAACAAGTCTTCACCTTCTTTCTGGGTATAACCCTTAGCCACAAGCCGTGACTTGTACTTTTCAATCGTACCATCAGGTCTAAGCTTCTTCTTGAACACCCACTTACACCCTACAAGTTTGCACCCATAAGGACGTTCGGTGATCTCCCAGGTTCCGTTAGCTAAAATGGAATCCATCTCGCTACGAACAACTTCCTTCCAGTAGTCAGCATCAGGAGATGCATAGGCTTCTGAAATAGTCCTGGGTGTGTCATCCACAACGTACAAAATGAAATAATCACCAAAGGACTTTGCAGTCCTCTGTCTCTTACTCCTTATAGGAGTTTCATTGTCACCCTCAACAGGATTCTCAACGTGTTCCATCGCAATGGTGGGTTCAGGAATTATAGTGAGTTCCTCACTAGATGGAATAGGTATCTCCTGATTTGATGAACTTGACATATCCTTCATTGGAAATATGTCCTCAAAGAAAGATGCATCATTAGACTCCATAATCATACCAACATGCATGTCGGATACCTCAGATTTTATTATCAAAAATCTATAGCCAATGCTATGAAAAGCATAGCCCAGAAGAACACAATCCACGGTTTTTGGTCCAAGCTTGCGCTTCTTGGGAATTGGTATATTGACTTTCGCCAAACAACCCCAAGAACGTAGGTAAGAGAGTTTCAACCTTTTCCTTTCCCATTCCTAAAATGGAGTCATCGTCTTATGCTTTGTGGGAACTCGGTTTAGGACATGACACGCGGTCATTAGCGCCTCCCCCCACCATTCCTTGGAAAGACCCGATGTGTCTAACATGGCGTTAACCAAATCAGTGAGAGTTCGGTTCTTTCTTTCGGCCACCCCATTAGACTGAGGTGAGTAGGGAGGCGTCTTCTCATGGATTATACCATGTTCCGCACAAAATAGATCAAATTCATTGGAAAATACTCTCCACCATGATCGGACCTAAGCCGTTTAATTTTTCGATCAAGTTGGTTCTCTGCCTCAGCTTTATAGTTTTTGAAGAAAGTTAAAGCCTCATCTTTTGATTTCAGAAGATACACATAGCAATATCTAGTGGAGTCATCAATAAACGTCATGAAATATCTCTTTCCACCTTTTGTCAACACGCCATTCATCTCACAAAGATCAGAATGTATAAGCTCTAGTGGCGCCAAGTCTCTTGCCTCTGCAGTCTTATGGGACTTGCGAGGTTGTTTAGCTTGCACACATACTTGGCACTTAGAGCCTTTGACAGTAGAGATTTTCGGAATTAAATTCATATTGGCTAGCCGCGTCATGCAACCAAAGTTAATATGACAAAGTCGTGAATGCCAAATATCCGACTCATTATTGTGGCAAACATTATTAATAACTTTAGTGCAAATATCTGACAAAGATAGGCGGAACAAGCCTTCGCACTCATAGCCTTTTCCAACAAATTGTCCACACTTGGAAATTACAACTTTATTGGACTCAAAAACCAACTTAAAACCATCTCGACATAAACGGGAACCGCTAACGAGATTTTTATTGATGGATGGCACATGATGAACGTTCTTCGGACGCACGGTCTTCCCCAAAGTAAACTTCAGATCGACCGTACCAACACCTCGAACGATGGCATGTGACCCGTTCCCCATCAGCACGGGAGAAGTCCCTATGGCCTGATAAGAAGAAAACATGGAGGCATCAACACAAACATGTACATTGGCACCGGTGTCAATTAACCAATCAGAGGACTGAAATACTGAAAGGATGGTAGTAAAAATACCTTACCTAAGGGGAGGACGGGATTCTCCGAAGCCAGCGTTTTTTCTTTGAAATGGCTTGGTTCAAAAAAACTGACTTTAATTCCATCTTCAGGGCGAAGTGGAATTTCTCCGTTAGCCAGGTGGGTACCCAAAGAGGCCCAATGGAGTTTTGGATTGCGGTAGGGAGCCGCCTTCGGGCTAGTCTCAAGGGTTGGGGGGGCCAACTTGAAGTGAACATCTTGAGGAGCTCAGAAGGAACAATTCTCCTAATCCTAAAAAGCAGCACAAGGAAGAGTTTGTTGGTTGGTTTGAGAGACGGGTAATTTTCTTTCGCATTTTCACTAATGTTCCTTGTAATAATGTACCAACGTTGTACAATACACTCACACATATTCTATTTCATGAAACAGATCACAGAACTCCACAATGATGGGAAGGTCAACAATCTTATTTATGCACTAGCTAAAGGACCTGATCACCTAGCTCGGGTATATAACCGTACAGTTCTGAATGGATATTCTTTCGGAATTCCTATATAGAGCAGGACTTGAGTACTCAAAATAGTGGCGTCATAGTCAAGGGCGATGCAAACACAGGAAATATTGATTATTACGGGGTGATCAAGAAAATCATATTTCTTGACTTTCCTCCTGATAAGGAGGTTGTTCTATTCGAGTGTGACTGGTTTGATGTGCCTCCTGCCAACAGAACTGAGAGTAAGGGGTATAACAAGGACAAATATGGAATTATTGACCTTGACACTACTCTACACCAATTCCAGGGAGACCCTTACATTCTAGGCCTCCAAGCTCAACAGGTTTTCTATGTGAGAGATGTGAAGAACCCTGATTGGGCAGCTGTTATTAAAATGAATCCACGAAATTTGTTTGCTCCTTCTGTTTTAAATGGTGTAGGCCTTGATGAAGCTCTTGAAGCCGATGAGGGTGGTGAGGCAGATGTACTAGATGTCGTCGATGCAGAAATTATAGTGCCAAAAATTACAGTACCTGAAGAGATCACTAGTTGGTGTAGAAATGACGACGAAGGATCCAGCATTGATGTTTCAGTCATTGAAAATATAAAACCTATTGAGTTTGAAGATGTCCAATTCGAATTTGATGATGATACGGATGGTGATGAGGCTTACATAAATGATGGCCATGTTGCTCCTTTGGGAGAAGAAGAATTGGATGATGACCAGGGGTTCTTTGTATAGTTTTTAATTTCTTGGTAAGGTGCTTTTCACATGTGTAAGCCATGAGTATAAGTTCCTGAACTGTTATGATGGTTACCTACGAGAAATATCTCTCCTGAAGTTTAATCTGATATATATAAAACAGGTTGAAACAAGGCATGCCTGCATAGGGTCATATGTTGTGGCAAATGGGAACAAGAGCTAGTGCCCAGCACTAACAATTTGGTGATGAAGAGAAGAGAAGAGTAGTTGCTGTTCTTTTAGTGTTGTTGCTATTTTCCTTTTGACAGTGATGCTATGTACACACTGTTGCTACGAATTTATGGTCTTTTAGTGTTTGTGCTATTTTCACTACTTTGCCTTGAACTTATGGTCTTTTGTGTGAACAATCTATACAAGTATAGCTGTTGAAACTTGTGCGCTGTCATTTTGAAACATTTGTTATATATCTCGCTAAGATGGTTTGTTATATCCTACTAAAATCTTGTGTCATATGTCCTTGTATATATCTTGATGTAGTGTTGTTGATCTGGTGATGAATTCTTGCTGAAAATTACTCTAGGATACAACTGTTATGCTGCTCAATTGGTTGCTGAAGAGCTGTTCAAATGAAGTCTGGGAGTGTTTAAAAATAGCTAGTATGCAGCCTTGCACAATTTATCTATTTAACACATAATTTTATATTGAATCTCCTTTTTTATTAAGAGCACATATAAATACATCACATCAAGCAAGATACGGAAAAATTAGTAAGAGAATGTGTGGTGCTCGGTTCTCACGACTCACCTTTGTGAGAAGGCATTGAGCTTGCCATCTTTCGGGTGCCGAGCACGACCTTGCTACCGGAGGAGGTCAGTAGGGCGAGTGGAGGAGACCCTGGTGGTGCAAGAAACCCTAAACTGAAGGGCGCCCGCGAGTGTGCAACGCTTCGCACGCGCGTAGAGCATTCCTCCAAGTTGTGGTACCACCGATGTCCACTTTGCAAGATATGTGACTAAAATGCAACTTAGGTGCAAGTTGTGGTACCTAATGTGTTAATACCTCTGTAAACTAGTACGCCCCTTTAATCAGATCCTGCGAAATAGTATAATAAATAAAGAAGAAATCAGGAGCACAGTAGAGAATATCGTTGCAATATCCTGCTCCTTTTTGGCAACACTAGAGGATTGTTGCATTATGTTGTACGTATTACAATGGATGCTCAATTTGTCGCAATATGTAACAGTTATTGCAACGCAACGAAGGTGAGGCAAAAAGTCACCCTATTACTACCAATACATGCTTTGTTGCAATAGTATCTCTGACTAGCGCCACATGTCAGAGGTGTTGCAATAGTATCTATGTACTTTGTTGCAATACCTAGCCTTTATTGAAACAAGATGACCAATTCACGCAACGGGACAGGGTTGTCGCAATATACCATATTACAATGACGATGCAACTTGTGTCAATACATGGCTTCTATTGCAACAAAACGAGTACTTAGCGCGATGAAACGAAATTGTGGCAATATGTAGATCCTATTACCACGAACTGGAATTTTGTGGAAATATAGCATTTTATTGCAACAAAGATAGTTGTAGCCTTAATTTTTGTTGCAATAGACCGGAATCCTTGTAGTGACGCCAGAACAGGATGCTGATCAGGGAGAGTATCCTTGTGGAGATCGCGAGTCTTGACCAACAGGCGGACGCGCGGCCTTTCTCTGAACCAGAATGGGACCGTCATTACGCGTTGGAAGACCAGGTGCAGTCCCTGCTACGTGCAGAAGAGGAATATTGGAGGCGTCGTGGGGGCCTAAAGTGGGTCCTCAAAGGCGACGCCAACACCAAATACTTTCATGCCTACGCTAATGGGCGAAGACGCAGATGTGCGATCCTTCACCTGCAGTCTGAACAGGGGTTTGTGCTAGCTCAGGCTGACATAGTGCGTCATGTGTACGACTTCTATGTCCAACTAATGGGGACGAGCGATGATCAGCAAGCCGGGGTTCGTGCTGACATCTGGGACCCTTCCCAGCTCGTAACCGACCGGGAAAACGAGGAGTTGGGGCTCGCGTTTTTATCTGAGGAGATCAACGCTGCGCTCAGGATCACGAAAACCGATACGGCACCAGGCCCGGACGGGTGGCCTGTGGCAATGTTGAAACACTTCTGGTCCATCCTGTAGGGGCCAATCTTCGAGGTGTGTAACAGTTTCATGCGTGGGACAGTCGACATCTCCAGGCTAAACCTTGGGGTCCTCTCGCTCATCCCTAAAGTGTCCGGAGCCGACGACATACGTCAATTTAGACCTATCGCACTTATTAATGTGCCTTTCAAGATCTGTTCCAAAGCAACCACTTCCCACCTTGTCCCGATCGCGCACCCCACCATTAGTCGCACCCAAACTGTGTTCATCCGCGGCCACAACATCTTGGAGGGCTCGCTCGCGCTGCAGGAGATCCTCCATGAGCTAAAACGCACTAAGGAACCAGCCATTCTCCTGAAATTAGACTTTGAAAAAGCGTACACCCGCGTGAACTAGAATTTTTTGCGCCAAATACTGCCCAGCCGGTGTTTCTCGGACATGTGGGTTCATCGGGTGATGCAGCTGGCCTCGGGTGGCCAGACTGCAATCTCGATGAACGGGGAAGCAAGGAACTTCTTCCGGAATAAGTGGGGACTGCGTCAGGGGGACCCGATGTCCCCGCTGCTTTTCAACTTTGTTGTGGACGCCTTGCTGCTATGCTTCGGAGGGCGACCACGGCTGGCCACATCAAAGGGGTGGTGGGTCACCTCATCCCAAGGGGGATCTCGCACTTGCAGTACGTAGACGATACACTGCTACTGTTCCAACCGGGCACTCACATCATTGCAACAGTGAAAGCCTTGCTGCTGAGCTTCGAATTGATGTCCGACCTCAAAATCAATTTCCACAAGTGCGAAATGCTATCTATGGGGATAGATAGCGAGGAGGGGCGTCGTGTCGCGGACCTCCTCAATTGTAATGTGGGAAAGTTCCCCTTCACATACTTAGGTTTGCCCCTAGCCCCATGTAGGGTGACCATACAGGAATGGGCACCCCTAAATGGTAAAGTGGGCAAGAAAGTGAGCCTCTAGCGTGGAAAGTTCATGTCCTCGGCGGCTAGGCTCGTCCTGACCAACTCGAGTCTATCCTCGCTCCCCATGTTTGCTATGGGTCTTTTCCTTTTGGCCGAGGGGGTTCACGCCAAATTGGACACGCCAAATTGGACACGCCATGTTTGCTATGGGTCTTTTCCTTTTGGCCGAGGGGGTTTGCAGGCCCAAGTCCATGGGAGGACTAGGAATCACCAATACCAGACTACAAGACATTGCTCTAATGTGCAAGTGGATCTGGAAGCTCTCGCAAGCGGCGACGGGCTTATGGGCTGATATCCTTAGGGCAAAATACTTTCCCAACAGGAATTTTTTTCGATGCAGAGACGAGGGGCTCCCCTTTCTGGCAGCATCTGCAGGCTATTAGATCGACTTTTGACCAGGGGGCCAAATTCACCGTTGGCAATGGCCGCTCCACCCGCTTTTGGCTTGACCTTTGGGTGGGCACACGTCCCCTTTGGGAGGATTTCCCGGACTTATCTGCACTGGCGGTGCACACTAACCTTAGGGCAGAGGCTTTGGTTTCCCCACAGGCCATAGCCTTCTGCCGTACTCTAAATGCATCAGAATCAGCAAGGTGGGGCACCTTGCTGGAGCTGGTTTCTGCCGTTGCGCTGACAAACGAGCCTGACAGGTTGTCGTGGCATCTAAACGCCTCTGGGAAGTTTTCGGTCAAGTCCTTATACAACAAATTGTGCCAAGGGACGGTACGTAGGGAGGTGCAAGGACTTTGGCATGCGCGCGTTCCGCTAAAGATCAAAGTGTTTCTTTGGCAAATGTTCCGGGATCGCCTCCCCACGTCCCTCAACATTGCAAAACGGAATGGCCCAGCTTCGGGTCCTTGTGCATTATGTGGGAATCCCGAGAACACAAACCATGTTTTCTTCCTATGCCCTTTAGCTAGGTTTGCTTGCAGCGCTTTGCGCGAGGCAGCCGGCGTCCCATGGGCCCCGCGCTCCTCTTCCGAACTTGTGGGACTACTGGACTCGGTCCAACGTCAGCACAAGTGTGTGATGTGGACTAGTATTGGGGCCATGTTATGGTCCTTATGGCTAACCCGCAACAAATTTACCATTGAGGGATCTTTCCCATCGCACCCGGCTAATATCATATGCAAATGTTCTATCCTACTGCAGCAGTGGAGTCCGTTGGCGAAGCGGAACTCTCTTAGATGATGAAGCACGCACAAGATCGAGTTCACCAGGTTTACGTTGCGGCTAGGGAGCCAACGGCTCCTCCCTGACGTAGGGAGTGATCTTTTGTTTTGTTTCTCGCGAGCCTACGCGCTCATGTCCATGGGCTTCGGCCTTCTATCGTGCTCACCGCCCATCTACGAACCCTCGCTGGCTTAGTCGCTAGCTATGTCGTGGCGTCTGCTTTTGGTTTGTCCGTGTAATGACCGTTCGTGATGCTACTCTGCCTGTTCCGTCGTGGGCTTTATTAATTTAAAGCCGGACGCTCCCAGCGTCTTCGTTCTAAAATAAATAAATTCCGTGCTTGTTAAAATGCTAATACACACTGTGCAAACATTGGTATATTGGTATAGACTGCGTAATATTTCCGTGGTAGGCTATGTAGTATTGTAGTTATACAAGCATTGCCCATTCTATGATTTTCAATTGATGCTAGCAGTGTAGATGTGAACATGTACGTTTATTACATTAGTGCGTACGTTAGTGCGTACTAATTGGGTATATTTCCATTCTAGTTTATTACATTAGTGTATGATCAAATATTTCCATTCTAGTTTATTACATTAGTGCGTACGTTTCATGTTACATGTTCGTTGACCATAGCAGTGTAGATGTGAACATGTACTTATGGTTCGCCTGATGGGAGTCTATAATGCATCATCATGGCAATATTTGATCATAGTTTTTGCCCACGTTTATCTTGTCCAGAATGCTGATCATGGGTACCATGTTTACTGATTGGGTAATAAAGACAGAGTTAGACGTTGCTGGTCGTGATTTCCATGTTGTTCTTGTAACAGCATGTTGGCCAAATCCTGAGCTTCATGGTGTAGTGCATCTTGCATTTCAGATGTTTGGCAAAATGATCTTGTATGTGAAGGCTTGGGTAAGCCAATTTTCATCATCAAGCCTGACTGCAAACTTCTGATTGGCATGGGGTCGTGCCAATAACCAACATCGACTGGACTACCCATTCTCTTTATTTCAGGAGGCGCCCACGACTTGATGTAATTCGTGTCCTCCTTGCTGTCGTGCAGGCTAATCTTCAGTGCCGGGCTCAGAGAAAAAAATCATGAGAGTGTGTGAAGCTGATCTCCTTTTTTCCTCTTCTTGATGTCATTACTTGCTTTGGAGTGAGAGTGTGTGAGGCTGATTGCCTTGTGGATGATCCGGAGCACCTACAAACTACGACTGAGTTGGGATTTTCGTATGGACTGTCATCATCTTCTGACCCAGAGGAGATGCCATGAGCTTCAGATTCCGAGGAGACTCGTTTAATCTTAGTAGCGATCTGCACAAGCATACAATAAAATACAGGGTCAACATTGATAAAAATTGTGACTTGCATAAATACATAAATAGGATTTTGTTGTCATTGCACTGTCTGATAAACAGTCACTAAAACGGTGGAATGCACCCGTGATAGAAGCTGCTGAGTACATTGGAGTATGCAATGAACAAGATAATTATAACGGGAGACTTAAGTATTGTCCAATGCCAGCATAATGCATCTCACATAATTTCATTGCTGACTATATATGTAACTTACAAATACAGAGTATATCAGTGCTTCACAAAACAATGCAACTACAGTGTGTAATTGAGAGTATCTGAATGATTTGTAGAACAATGCACATACATGATATTTTGATTAAGGACTAACAAACGATCATTGAGCATAGACCTTGAGTAAATGGCATGCGAGCCTAATCGATCCAAACGGATCAAAATACAGCCTCCATGGAGCACGCTACAATACAACAAATATAAATAACCACATCCAGACCTACTCAGGAGTCATGACGAACTGAAATCATAGGGAAGTGATTCATATGTTTACCTAAGGCAGGCAGTTCGGTCGGGGGCGACAGATATGTCTAGCATGATTAGATGGGTGCATCAGGAGATTGTTAATGGGGGAAGGGGAATGGAGGGGATGCACTGCGGCTGATGAAGAAGGAGAAGGTGAGAGGGTGACCAACAAAGGAATTAAGGTCTTGAGGAGCCGCTCATTGGGCCAGTAGCATAGGCCGCTACTTTTGATTGCACGCGACTAAGATGCTGGCACAATTATGGGAACGTTAGTCGGTTTGACTACCCAAACACAACTGAGAGTTTGGCTTGGAATGACACACAACAACAAGTTGTTGGTGCGCCTGAGCTGAAAACAGACACGTCTATCGCCCAGTCGGCTCCTGCGAGAGCGACAACACACATCAACGCATCTCAGGTCACCTGAGTACATGAAAAACGGTGATCCAAATAACATGCAAGAATAAAATTGATGAGCTGATCAGTAAGACTTGGCAAGTTCTATGGCCAACACGACTAACGGATTGGCCCATCCAACTCGGTGTAAATCTCCAAATAGTTTGTCAGATAATAATGTGTCTACCGAAGGACATGTTCGTCGGGCTCCAGGTCGGATGGCTGGGTGACGACCGTTGAAGGTTATGCATGCCTGTTCGCAAAAAAATTGAACATTTTCACGTTATGGAATTTCAAATTTAAAAAACGAGCTCCCTGTAGCTCGAGCTCTGTTGGTATTCTGCACCTGGGCTATCTGCTTGCTTTGGTCAGTCTTGTTGAAAACTACAGGTACGTTTTTTTTTCGATCAACTACAGGTTACATTACCTCGCAAAAAATGAGAATAAAAATATAGGTCACATTGCTATGTAGGACTGGACGATCGAGCGAGCTTTTCGGCTCGGCCCGAAGCTCGCTCCAGCTCGGCCCATTACAGCTCGGCCCGATACAATGAACGAGCGAGCCCAGCTGTGAAAACAGGCCCGATTCCCAACCGAGCCGAGCCGAGTTTCGCCCGGTCCAACTCGGTGACTCGCTCGAGGCCCAACCCAGTTTTCAGCGGCCATCCTCGCATTAGGGCACGAGCCCCTCCCTTCCTCTGTTCGGCGCCGCCGCATCCCTCACCTCGCCGCGCCGCAAAAAATGGATCGATGGCGACGGGCAACACGACCTTTCCTCATCACACTGAACGCCGGCGGACGTGCCTCCCCTAGTTCCTTGCCGAATGTGACGAGCAGGTACTGTCTCCTTTCTTCCCATCCCTAGCAGTAGCTGGGCGTGTACACGCTCGGCAGTCACGCGCTCCCCTGCACGGGCGCACGGACGGCAGACAACGTACATGCTCCCCTGCACGACTGCGGCTGCGTACGCATGTGATGGAGGGATGGATGGATGAATGCTTCTGGTTGATTGTGTAGAGTATAGCCATCGTCGTCCTCGCCATGCCTAATGCCGTCGTCGTCCTCGCCACGCCCAACACTGGACGGCGCTCTCGGCACCGACGGAGGACGTGCCCTGTGATCGCCGCATCGGACGCTGCCGTTCGTCGCCAGCCAAGCAGCCGCCGCCCGGAGCAGAAGCATTCATCCATCCATTCATCGACACGAGCTGCTCGGGCTGGACCGAGCGAGAGGCAAAACGAGCCGAGCCTCAAGAAACAGGCTCGTTCAACAAACGAGCCGAGCCGAGCTCGGCTCGCTTTAAGCGAGCTAAAGGCAGGCTCGGTTTGAACTCGGCTCGGCTCGGCTCGTGTCCAGCCCTATTGCTATGTGAAACCGAAGGTGAGTCAGCATGGCCTGTGAAGATGGAATGCAGCTACGACTTGCGTAGATGGAAGTGGAACGCACTTGGGACTTACGACATTCAGTAATTAGAAGAAGAAAAACTGACTTGCGATTATGAACGTATTGTGCATTCTATCGGCAAAACCACATAAAGAAGCGGAAAAACCAAAGGTGGGACTATGTTCTGGGCGTCATTCGTCCGCCCTCGTCGCTTTCTCTCCCACGCGAGAAAAAACGCTGTCGTTCGACCTCCCGCGGACCCGCACGATGAAAAAGGCCAGCCGCCACGCTTCCCCTCGTCTCCACCTCTACTTACATCCAGATCGCGACCCCTTTCCCATCCTTCCCTCACCTAACGGCGGCCGATAGACTGCCGCCGCCACCCTCCCGCTGCCTCGCCGCCGCCGTCGCCACCAGTCCCGGTCATGGCGCTGCCGCTGCCCTCGCCAGTCCCGGCCATGGCGTCGCCGCTGCCATCTTGCCCGAAGTTGATAATGTGGTCAGATCCTGCATGATACCTCATCACTACAACACATCGGCGGCGGTGTATCAGGCGTCCATGGCCCTGGGAGGAGGCATGATCCGCATCGCACAGGGACAGGCCATCAGATTCGTCGATAAGGAGCACACTTGGAAGAGAATCATCTGGCGGGGACGGCATGTTCATCCAGGTTTGACGATTGATCTTTTTCTGGTTTTATTATGTCTCAGGGATGTCAAACGTGCACGTGAACAACTCTTTAACATAAGCATTTATTTTTTTGTGAAGTGAACCCCCTCTATGAATCCACGCGTGTGGCCGTGGCTAGAGAAAAGTCTACCTATCTACATCCTGTTCACCAACAAGATAAGTAGCAGGTTTGATATGGAGGTATTTTCCTTCACTGCATGTTTTTTCTTTGTCCCCTTTACTGTACTGTATTGTACTGTATGTAGTAGCATTTCTTCAATTCCATTGAGAGGATTCATGCTGCTGTGATGTCTGGAGGACGGCACAACAAGCTAGGGTTACAAGGGAACCTACCAAATTACTGTAATTGCATGATCCGCAATCCCTAGAAGTGATCCGCACATGACATCCGCGGCTTCTCCTGCGCCCGCAATTTGCCGCTGTGACACTGTTGATGCATGTGAGTGTCATCTGCTAGACTCGAATGGCAGATATATAGTATGCCAGTCCTACCCCGAGGGATCGCCCTTCACTATCACAGCTACAGCGGTTGTGGAGCTGATGGCTCGCACTTTTTGTAGTCGTCCTTCTGGAACCGCACAAGCACCACCAAGGTATAGGCTTTTTTTAGTTAGACTTATGGTTGAAGTCTAACTTTGACGCAATCCAACTAATTTACTAAAGTCTATCACGTAGAAGAAATACATAGCTGTCGGATTATCACCACGTTGTAGTTTACCATCACAACATGAAACACCAGCTTGTGATCCTTTTAGCTTTCACCTTGGGGTCACAGGAGAATCTTCTCGCTTGGTAACTGTCATCATATACATATACATGGGCTGGCCCCTGGAACCTGCTAACAGGCCGGGCCCGTTTGGTAACTGTCGGGACGATAAGAACCAGAGATGAGGCGATGAGAGAGGGCATCCAGTGGATCAACTAGCCGACGGCGGCGGCTATTGTTCTTCTTCCTTCTTCTCCCCCAATTCATGTATCCTCAAATTTGTACCTAAATCGTCATTGAATTTGTGAGAGAGGTAATAGCTTGGGTTAATCACTATTAGGTTGCGAACATCTGGTATCGGAGCCAGGTTACCACCCTTCCACCCCTCAATTTTCCCCATTTTTTTCTTCCACTCTTGATTCCGTTGTTCCACCGGTGATGACGCCATGCCCGCTAAGTTAGCATCGGAGTGGGATGCCATGTCCGCCAAGGAGCAGACGATATGGTATCTCGCGTCCTTCATCGCCAGGATTGAGGGCATGACAGCTGAGCTTGTTGCTGCTACCGCACGACTTGACTCAGCTACTTCCTCATCTACAAAACCATCGGCCCTAGTCGTCCCCGGCACCGACCACACCATCAACGCCACCACTATCGCCTCCTCCATTGCCAAGGCCTCGGAGGTCCTCGAGCTCGTCCATGATCCGTCCCGGATGTGCATCGCGGTGGTGCCCGTCACGTATTCGACGTAGTGCTCGACCCAGGTCGACGCCATCGACAACATCGACGAGGTCCATGGCGTCGCCACCGCAGTCCACCTTGAGCCCACGGTCGACCCCATCCACCAAGCAATCGAGTAGGTTGCTCCGATGCAGGCAACGGCCTCCATCGGCATCAACACTCCCTCTAGTGTCGAGGTTGTTTCTCCCATGACGACCACCACGTACATCCTTCCAATCGCCGATGCATCCATGATGTCGTTGGTCACAGCCCAGTAGAATCAGTGCCTTCGGTTGCCATCTTGAACCTCTCACCTCTTCCTGCCATTGTTCATTAGTTAGATGTTTTGCCACACATTAGGTGTTCGACAGATTACAACGTCGACGACAACACCCAGTTCACTCAAACGCACACACTGCGCATCAACCAGGGCTGCCTCCTATCCAAGTGCACATTGTTCAGGTTGGTGTTGTCTGTCCTATGGCAGTCCTCATGGCGGTTTTGCTAGTTCTTTTAGCCCTGAGTGGTGGCCACCTGATCACCAATCAGGGACGAAAAACAAGTTCCCTTGGATGTTCTGGAAGTATCCACTTCTGAATACCCAAGTGCATGATAAGGGATTGACTAGTAGTTACTTTTTGTGAATTGGATCCATCTTGGAGATCATGTGTCTAATACATGTGGACAGTGGCTCAGTTTACTTTGAGACGGCATGAGGATACTCCCAGGTCAGCTTATGGTTATGTTGCCGATGACTAATGCGAGGATACTCCCCGGTCAACAATCTTTCTGGAACCTGCGTAGTAGTATTTTGTTACAGGGAATAGCTCATGGATGTGTTGCTGCTGACTCTAGCTATACTTGGCGGCCACCGGACCATCAACCAAGAATGAGGAAAAATATGCAACAACTATTACATCACACTCCCCTGCAAGTTTTTCTGGTCTCCTCGGTTGAGCAACAACCATGCCCTTCAGGGCAGCTCGCTTCCTTGGTTTATATTTAGCTCAACAATTGTTGCGAAGCCGGAACAGAGAGAATGAAATTCAACACTCCGTCTATTTTTGCTATTTGCTCTAAACAATTCCAGTGGAAAGTTGCTTGGTCACTTAGTGATGAGAGGAAAACAACCACTAGTAAGCCTTGCCTTCACCATAATCTTTAGTTTTTGTTACCATCCGACAATTCTCCAGCTGTACGGAGCATCTGCCCCAAAGATGTAACTCATTTATCCCACTCTTCTTATCTTTTGTTTTAGCAATGTTAGCGTTCATCTGAGACGTCAGATCATGGGTCGGACATGGGTCATGCCCACGTCTCTCCACGCCGCCATGCATATATATGTGGGGCGTTTGCTAACCTAGCCGCCACGCAAATCAGATCACATATGCCGCCACCCCCACATCATTCCTTTGCTAATGCTGCCGCAGGCGACTCCATCCCGTTCACTGTGTACATGGTTGAAGGGAGAGCAGGCCTTCAAAACTGAGCCTCTCCTGATCCTGTACGGTGAGAGAGGTGATTAGGTTTTTGGGGAGGGACTACGCGACTGCTCACCACCGATCAACTGCTTCCCCTACGCACGCCTTCATCATCACCATGTCTGGGCCAACGGACGCCGACCGTCCTGCCGCCCAGAAGCCTGAAGCCGAGAAGACGACCACTGCCACAGCGGCTGGAGCTTTTGCCTGGCCTACTGGAGGGTATATCTTGTTTATCCAGCTCCTATTATTTTTTGTTTTAGCCATGCTAGCATTATATGTAGATGTGTCTGCAATTAGCGCAGTATGTGCTTGCATAACTGAATATCAGCATGTGTTCATTTCTGTCAATGCCATGCTAGATATTTAATATTGGATTAATTCGATCAAAAAGTTGCCTATTTACTTAGCATTCAAAAAGTGTTCCAAAGGCCTGCGTGATCGACGAGGAACCCTAAAAATTCTGGCACAACCGACAGAAACCTGGTGTCCATGAATGAGAATGAAACTTGGCATCCACCCTAAAAAAACTGGCACAACTGACAGAAACCTGGTATCCACGAATGAGAATGAAACTTGGCATCCATGAATGAAACCTTGCGTCAACCTATGAAATCTAGCGATTATGTAGAATGTGAGGCAATGAAACCTGTTTTGCACCTATGAAACCTATATGAAGACCATGGAACAGTTCCTTGTTCATACATCAATTATGTATGTAGAATGCAAGGAAGAAGCCAAAATAAAAAACGTAGAGCCCCATGTACTTTATATTTAGTGTCCGTTATCTGACTTGCATCACAACCTCACTGGCATCTCTAACCCTCTGCCTCACCTCAAACATTATCAGCAATACTCTATGCTTGAACTTGCAGCATGGCCTTCTTCCTTTTTTCCAGCATCTCATTCTCACCTTTTGAGTTCTTTCTTTTTTTCTCCTCGAGTGATGTTTTTGCCCAGGTCTTGCTCTTATAGTTAATGCAAAGCATTAAGTGTATGCCTCCAAAATATTCAGTGTTATCTCAATGAATGAATGAATGGCATGTAGGCCTCCGCCTTTGACGGACGGGGATGATGGATATTTTTCGACTTACATCTCTTTTGGGATTGAAAATATTCAACTCATGGTCTACCAGAATATGTACGAGCTTCCTGATTTGGTTCTGACCTTGGTCATGGTTCTACAAGTAAAGAAGATATGGTATTTAAAAACTTTAGCACCATTTTGAACAAACAAACTAACATTAATTACCACTTTACACTTCTTGACTCCATTCCCCTTGTGCTTTTCCATGATGTGTAGCAGGTAGACATAAATTCTAGCATTTTTCCTATCAAAGCAGTGGAAGCTAATTAGTTAGTGAAATCAGTTGTTAATTAAGTTAAGAGTTCAGACTAATTAAATATAGGAAGTTGTTGTGTGGACTCACATATCGACTTCAGACTCATCTGGAAACACCATATCAAACCGGTGTTACCGTCAAAATAGAATCACAAAGGTTTCGATTCCTTTAACCTCAACAGGGATGCTTGTAACTTACCAGTCTGGTAGATATGAATGAAATTAGCTGGATAGAGATTAATTGAATCTTTTACGAAGCATGACTTATAATTAGAGAGTGTACCAACCACATTTTTGGCGACTACTTGATGTTGCTTTTCCCATTTTGAAGCATCGAATGTTGGGCAGAAGAGTACTAATTTCTTATACCTAGAAGCATGATGGATAAAAACCAGTGACTTTTATTATTCAGCATAAATCTGCAAAACAATATTTCAGTTAACTGAGTGGATAATTTTCACGGGAAATTAACTCAAGCCAGCATTTCCCCACTCGAGCATATTCATCTTTGCTTCTTTCCTAAGATAGTCATCAACAAACTCTTGCGTGCAATTTTCATTAAGAATCTTTGCCTGTTTTGGTGTCAAAAGGAATAATTAGCTAGTCTTTATTGGCACAGCAAATTGTGAAAACAGAAAGTGTGCATACCAGAGCCAGCGGATCGATGATCAAGTCGGTGTACTTGTCCTTGAATTTCCAGTCTTCTACCAAGGCCCTAATGGTCACATTCACAAATTCTTTGGTTACTTCTCCTACTTCCTTCAATGAATTTATAAACTGTTATGTAGTTACAGAAGCATCACCAATTAAAAACTTTGGATTTCAACTAATTTCTTCAGACAACACATGCTTCTTAGATGATTGAAGAAATTTGCTACAATCTGCTGGTTTCTATTTGCGTTCAATATTGCTATGGCCAGGGGTAGCTCTGAGATGGGCAATAGACGCAACAGCTCCAAATTTGAACCGACTTTTACACATGAAGTTCTTTCTGGTGCCTTTCGAGTGTCTGCTCCTGTACATGCCGTTGGAGATTCACATATAAATGAGTCTTCATAATTACTTATTGATCTGAAGATTGACAGTTGCTTACTATCCTTTAGATGGAATTTACCGACAAGATCAGCATGGTAAAATATATTAACAACATCGCCTTGGTCAACTTCTTCCTCTTCTTCCTCTGGATTGGATGCATGACTCAAAGGGCGAGACACCACATTGCTTTTGTGAACTTCTTCATGCATAAATTAGTCTGGTGGGATACACTTTAGATATTCAGAGTATCAGATGCACAAATTACACTACATGGTGAGCCAGAATTAACGTATGTGTAGGCTTAGTTATTTTTAACCAATAGAATCATATAAGTAAGATTGGTGTGGTGAGAAATATTACCTTCACCCGTTGTACAAAGAGAACCATTTCCACCCGAGGTATCCATTTCCACCTAAGTAATATTTCTCACCACATTGATCTTTCTTATAGATTCTATTTATTCAAAATCATTAAGCCTACACATACATTATAATTGTGGCTCACCATGTAGTGTGATTTGTGCATCTCATACTCTGGACATCTAAAGTGCATCCCAGCAGACTAATTTGTGCATGAAGAAGTTCCCGAAAGCAATGCGATGTCTGCCCCTTTGAGTCATGCATCCAATCCGGAGGAAGAAGAGGAAGAAGTTGACCAAGGTGATGTTGGTAATATTTCTCACCACGCTGATCTTGGCAGCACATTCCATCTAGAGGATGGTAAGAAACTATAAATTTTCAGTTCAACAAGCTTGTAATTACGAAAGACTCGTTTATATGTGAATGTCCAATGGCTAACATGATACTCCTGCCATGTACAGGAGCAGAAACTCGAGACGCACCAGACATGGCTTCATGTGTAAAAACAGATTCAAAATTTGAAGTTGTTGCGTCTACTGCCCGTCTCAGAGCTACCCGTGGCCACACCACTATTGGACGCAAATACAAACCAGCACATTGTAGTAAATTTCTTCAATTATATGAGAAGCACATGTTGTCTCAAGAAATTAGTTGAAATCCGAAGGTTTCAATTGGTGATGCTTCTGTAACTGCAGAACAGTTTATAAATACGTTGAAGGAAGGACTAGAAGTAACCAAGGAATTTGTGAGTGTGAGCAATTGACCGAAGACTGGAAATCCCAGGACAAGTACACCGGCTTGATCATCGATCCGTCGGGTCTGGTATGCATACTTTCTGTTTTCATAATTTGATGTGCCAAAAAAGACTAGTTGATTATTTCCTTTGGCACCAAAACAGGAGAATATTCTTGATGAACATTGTATACAAGAGTTTGTTGATCACTATCTTAGGAAAGAAGCAAATATGAATATGCTCGAGTCGGTAAATGCTATCTTGAGTTCATTTCCAGTGAAAATGATCCACTTAGTTAATTGAAATATTGTTTTATAGATTTATTTCATGTTAAATAGTAAAAATTAGTGGTTTTTATACATCATGCTTCGGAGTATAAGAAAATTACTACTCTTCTTCCCAACACTCGATGCCTCAGAACGGGAAAATGAACATCAAGTAGTCGCAAAAAATGTGGTTGGTACACTATCTAATTCTAAGTCATACTTCGTAAAAGATTCAATTAATATCTAACCAGCTAATTTAATTCATATGTAATAGGTCGATAAGTTATAAGCATCCATGTTGAGGTTAAAGGAATTGGAATCTTTGTGATTCTCTTTTGACGGTAGCACTAGTTTTGATATGGTGTTTTCAGATGAGTCTGAAGTTCATATGTGAGTCTACACAACAACTTCCTAGATTTAATTAGTCTGAACTCTTAACTCAATTAATAGTTGATTTCACTAGCTAAATAACTTCCACTGCTTTGATATGAAAAATGTCATAATTTATATTTACCTGCTACACATCATGGAAGAGCACAAGGGGAATGAAATCACAGTGTAAAGTGGTAGTTAATGTCAATTTCTGTGTTGAAAATGATGCTAAAGTTTTTAAATACCTTATCTTCTTTACTTGTAGAACTATGACCATGAGTGAAACCAAATCAGGAGGCTAGTATATATTTTGGTAGACCATGAGTTGAATATTTTTAATCCCAAAAGAGATGTAAGTTGAACCGTATCCATCATCCCCGTTTCTCGAAGGCGGAGGCCTACATGCCATTCATTCATTCATTCATTCATTAAGATGACACTGAATATTGCGGAAGCTCACACTTAATGTTTCCATTAACTGTAGCAGCAAGACCTGGGCAAAAACATCACTTGAGGAAAAATGGAAAGAACTCAAAAGGTGAGAATGAGATTCTAGAAAAGAAGGAAGAAGATTGTGCTGCAAGCTCAAGCGCAGAGTAATGCTGATAATGTTGGAGGTGAGGCTGAGGGTTAGAGATGCCAGTGAGGTTTTGATGCAAGTCGACAACTGAGACTACATGTGAAGTACACGGGGCTTTTTTTGTTATTTTAGCTTCTTCTTTGCATTCTACATACATAATTGATGTATGAACAAGGAACTGTTCCATGTTCTCTCTATATAGGTTTGGTAGATGCAAAATATGTTTCATGGCCTCGCATACTACATAATCACCAGATTTCATAGGTTTACGTCAGGTTTCATTTATGGATGCCAAGTTTCAATCTCATTCATGCATGCCAGGTATCTGCCAGTTGTGTTACGATTTTTAGGGTGGATGCCAAGTTTTATTCTCATTTTTTGACGCCAGGTTTCTGTCGGTTGTGCCAGGATTTTTAGGGTTCGCTTGCCGGTCCCGCAGGCCCTTGCACAGTCAATTCCTACATAGGTTAGGTTTTGGATTGTTCAGTAAATAGGAAATTTTTTGATCTAATTAATCCAAGTATAAATCATTAGTATGACATTGATAGAAATAAACATGTGCTGATATTCAGTTATGCAAGCACATACTACACCAAATCCAGACACATCTACATATAGCGCTACCATGGCTAAAATAGAAAATTATGGGAGCGGGATAAATGAGTTATACCATATAGTAGGCTCGACAGAAGCTGTAGCGGCGGTGGTAGCAGACTTATTTGGCATCAAGCTTCTGGGCGGCAGGATGGTCGACGTCTTTTGGCTTAGACATGGTAATGACCAAGGGTCCCGTAGGCGAAACAATTGATCGGTGGCGAGCAGTCGCGCGGTCGCTTCCCAAAAACCCAATCACCCCTCCCCCGTACAAGATCCGGAAAGGCGGAGTTTCGGAGCCTTGCTCTCCCGTCAACTGTGTATGCGGTGAACGGGATGGAGTCGTCGGTGCCAGCACCAGCAAAGCAATGATGTGCGGGTGGAAAGGCGGAGGCATATATATGTGTGCACGACCATGTGGAGAGATGTGGGCTGGACCCATGTCCGGTCAGTAACTGCCCATGATCTGACATCTCAGATTAACGCTAGTATGTCTAAAACATAATAATTAATTACCTTGGAGCGGGATAAACGAGAAACATCTCTGGGGCACATGCTTCGTACGTACAACCACCAACCTCCACTTTGCGACTAACCACCAACCTCCACTTTGCGACTATGCAACACACAACATCCGCTCACCCAAGCGCGTGCCACATCTCCGGGGCACATGCTCGATCAGGCAAGAAACACCTTTTCCCTGGCCAGATTTGACCCACGCGTGGCAGAACACCACCCCTTTGCCCACAGCCGCTGCTCCACCGCTAGGAAGGCCATTCATCTACAATATGACCAATTACCTTTAATTTTATTTTATGCAACTATTTTTATATGCATGGATGAATATAATTTTTTATAGGCTAGTTAGGGTTTCAGCACAAGCGCATAAGGATCGAAGATGATCCAAGTAGAACACTTTATGTGGATCCATATCAATAGATTTTTAGCAAGCAAAGATGCAAGCATATAGAAGGCACATGGAGATACAAGCAAACATAAGATTGAACGAAAGAGGGACGAAGAAAAGGCAAAGGTTTTCAAAAATTGTTTCAGAAGTGGGGGAGAGGAAAACGAGAGGCGAATGGCAAATAATATAATGCAAGGGAGAAGAGTTTATGATGGGTTCTTGGTATGGATTGACTTGGCATAGATCTCCTCGGCAATGGCGCCAGAAATCCTTCTTACTACCTCTTGAGCTTGTGCTAGTTTTCCACTGAAGAGGAAAGGGTGATGCAACAAAGTGATCTGATAGAGATAGAGAAACCGTAAGGTAAATATTTTTGGTATTTTTGATGTATAGATTGGAAAGTAAAGATTGCAAAATAGTAAAATGAGATTCAACAATATGGAAAATAGATGCAATATAATGGAAAAGATACCTGGGGTCCATAGGTTTCACTAGTGGCTTCCCTCGAGATAGCATGTATTACGGTGGGTGAAGAAATTATTGTCGAGCAATTGATAAAAAAGCGCATAATTATAATGACATCTAAGACAATGATCATGAACATAGGCATCACATCCGTGTCAAGTAGATCGAAATGATTCTGCATCTACTACTCTTACTCCACACATCGACCGCTATCCAGCATGCATCTAGAGTATTAAGTTTATAAGAACAGAGTAACGCATTAAGCAAGATGACATGATGTAGAGGGATAAACTCAAGAAATATGATATAAACCCCATCTTTTTATCCTCGATGGCAACAATACAATACATGCCTTGCCGCCCCTACTGTCACTTGGAAAGGACACCGCAAGATTGATCCAAAGCTAAGCACTTCTCCTATGTCAAGAAAGATCAATCTAGTAGGCCAAACTAAATCGATAATTCGAAGATACTTGCAAAGATATCAAATCATGCATATAAGAATTCAGAGAAGAACCAAATAATATTCATAGATAATCTTGGACATAAATCCACAATTCATCGGATCTCAGCAAACACATCGCAAAAGAATATTACATCAAATAGATCTCCAAGAACATTGAGGAGAATTTTGTATTGAGAATCAAAGAGAGAGAAGAAGCCATCTAGCTAATAACTATGGACCCGAAGGTCTATGGTAAACTAATCACGCTTCATCAGAGAGGCAATGGTGTTGAAGAGGCCCTCCATGATCGATTCCCCCTCCGGCAGATCGCTGGAAAAGGCCCCAAGATGGGATCTCACGGGTAGAGAAGGTTGCGCGGTGGACAAGTGGTTTCATGGCTCCCTTTGATGTTTTTAGGGTATAAAAGTATATATAAGCGAATGAACTAGGTCGGTGGAGCTACAAGGGGCCCACGAGGGTGAGGGGCACGCCCTCCTGCCTCGTGGACGCATCGTTGCGTCTTTGACTTCAACTCCAAGTCTTCTGGTTTACTTTCGGTCCAAGAAAGATCATCGCGAAGGTTTCATTCCGTTTGGACTCCGTTTGGTATTCCTTTTCTGCAAAACTCTAAAATAGGCAAAAAAACAGAAACTGGCACCGGACATCCGGTTAATAGGTTACTCCCAAAAATAATATAAAAGAGCATATTAAAGCCCATTAAACATCCAAAACAAATAATATAATAGCATGGAACAATCAAAAATTATATATACGTTGGAGACGTATCAGTGGCTTTGTCACAAATAGTTTAATTGAACTTTAGAAACTGTAAGTACACTCTTCTTAGTCCCTGATATGCTTGTAAATAGGCTACATCTAATTAAAGTACAAAAATATAATGATGTACTTCATGTACACACTTGTAATGATCTCATATACTGTCGGAACTTCGAAGCTGTGAAATATGTAAACAATATTTCATTACCAATCAATTGTACTATGACAAATTATGAACAAGAGACATACGAATGGACAAGTAATTGTCTTAAACTCAATTTATTTGCTTGCCTAACATTTTAAGTTTTCTGCACCATACATTTACTTAATTTATTACTGCAGTTTAAAGGAGAAGCAGGAAGTCTTAACTTAAAAATATACCATACCCATCTTGCCATGTGAATGGGTAATCAATCTATTTCTATTTTTTTAACATGCATTTCTTTAGGTAAGTGTTTACATTGGCCTACAGTGAAGGATTAGATATCCAAGAATACATTTTGGGTGAGCATGTTTTATTCTAAGGTGCAAAAACAAAACTCGAGTCTCGCCATCATATACAGGGAAGATAATCAAAGAATGAGAATTCTTCAAATGGATTCGTATGTACACGTAATAGTACACAAGTTTTCGAGATCCTTGCAGAGTATGTAGTGTCAATACTCAAAATGTTTGTGTAAATGTACTATTAGGTGTCAGCGTAATACTTTAAAAACCGTATATATGTTTTGCGGTTAAATGCAACCAATGCTTAGAGTCAATGGTTTGATCGACACTAACATTACTGAGATAACTCAGAGGGTTATTCACTTCTGGCAAGCTTTGACACATGATTTTACCATCTTTTGCTGCCAGGTTCTGCAAAAGACCAATGGTTATGATTGTGGCATTTATGTTGTACAACATGAAGAAGTTTATCAAGGACTATAATGATAACCTCCGGGTTAGCCAAATATAGACCAAACTTTCGTTTGACATTGTAGAGAAGGCTCGGCAATGTATATGTTTCTAAGTTATAGCCATTTGTTTACCCCGACTTTTGACGTAGTTTGGCACAAAATGGTATAGACCCGAAGATGAATCTGCATTGAGAACCACTCTAAAATATTTAATTCAAGAGAACCAAATGAACAATTTTTGTCATGGCAGGTGCAATAGTGCAAAGAAATGAGCAAGTAGCTTGATCAACAAGCACTAGTGCAGAATCGGGCTTTAGTCCCGGTTCGTAAGGACCTTTAGTCCCAGTTCTGCAACCGACACTAAAGGGTGGAGACTGAAGGTCCCCACTTTAGTCCGGTTCAACACGGCCTGGGACCAAAGGCCCACCACGTGGCATGAGCCGGCGCTGGGGGCTGGGCACCAACAGGGACTAAAAAGATTAGGGGTTTATGAATTATGGTTTATTTTTCCTTTTAATTTTGTGTTTTCCGTTTAATTGTTTTTCATTTCAAACATATTTTAGCTACTGCGTACTGTACACGTTATGCATATATACTGTACACACACATAAATAGATTTTTTCGTAGAACCAATCATATATATATAAATAAATAGGATTTCTCGTAGAACCTATCATATATATACAATTTGGGGCATACAATTTCTCCTACAATTCTCCCTTTGGATCTATGACCTGGTCGACCAAAAATCCTGCTATTTCCTCTTGAATTGCTCGTACGCGGTCCTCGGTAGGAGCTATCCCGCATCTCTTGCATGTTTATTAAAGAAGGAGATCAATAAGAATATGTTAGTGTGTATATATATTAGATTATGAAAAAAATATTTGTCAATTGTGTTCTGGCAAACGTACCCAAAGTGCTCTATCATCTTTGGTCCTTTCGGACGTCATCATGCGAATGTTCTCGCAAATGTAGTATGCACATATATAAATTATTCCCCAGCGCATGCCTCAGGCACTTTACGAGAATAGAATTCAATCAGATAATAATTAATCAAGCATGATAATGGCATTGATCAAAGTAGAATTAAAGAGATGCACGGAGGGAAGCTAGTACTACTTAATAACCTTGGGTCACATCCATTTCAGTTGTTGTTTCCATTCACCTTTAACCTCTTTGATGAACTTTTGCCAAGCCCTGTCACCGGTTAAGAAAATGAATAAAGGAGTTATTAATTAGTTGCTATAAATGAACTAAAGAGGCCGAGTGCGATAATGATTGAAATTACCTATTGACCATCCCGCTCACGATTGCGTATTCATTACTATTTTTATATAGTAAGTCCAGTATTTGAACTTTTCCCTCGTCAACTTCGATGATTAACAAGATCCAGCGGAAACTGCATGCGCACATGTTTGTATAATTAAGCGGGCATGTGCATAACTTATCAACTACACTACTTATCAATATCTAGTAAACAAACACAAAATTTGTAGTACACAATATAGTAACACTCACCCAAAGTTGTAAAGAAGTAGTATTTCTATTTGGGTATTTAGTCGCTTCAAAAACTCAAGCAAGCTTCTCTCTGTGTGTCTTTTTATCGGCCATTCAATCGACCATGTCTCTTGGTTAATGGTGTCAATGAACCCAATGCCATAGCGTCCAACTTTTTTCATTTAATACATCTTCATTCTGCATAATACCACAGAAAAGAATATAGTGAGGATAATTACAGGTGATGGACGAGCACAACTAGCTAGAGACTTCAATTACAAAAATAAATCACTTACAGACAATAGCAATTGACGATAGATTTTTCGAGTTCGTCTTGATGGAATAACTGAAACATTTCTTGAAAATCAACCCACATATCTTTTCCATGGACGTAATGCTCTTCCTTGACTTTCACCATGAGGGACTCTCAATCGGTCTTTACTTCTATCAGGTACCAGCCCTGCAAATTGTGCATTCTTGTTGATAGAAGCGGGACCAACTCAAGCTTGAGCAGTGGTTGGCCGCAGAAATATTTCCATTTTAGTTCCTTCTCTTTAAACCCGAGGAGTTCCTCGATGCCTAGCAGTTGTTCAACAGTGATACCGGCCTCTTTAGCCTGCCATCTATGATCATCGATTATTACCAGCTGATCGGCAGTACTCACATGTTCTCGAAACTGGGAACACTTTTCCTGCTTTTTTACCAGCTGCTTGGCTCGAGCTCGAGCTTGACTCCTTCTTTTTTTGTGCATGATAGGACTTCTTGATAGAGCGCTCATAATCTGAGTCCCTATGCTTCAAAACCGGTTGAGCATTATCAATAAAGTGTTGTATGACTTCCTCAGGTACCTGTAAGTATGTTCCCTCAGTTTGGCAACCAAGGTATCAATCCAGTAGGAGACAACGCACAAGTCACTGAATACCTCCACAAACAATCAACAACTTGCACTCAACGCGATAAAGGGGTTGTCAATCCCTTCACGGTCACTTGCAAAAGTGAGATCTGATAGAGATAGATAAACGGTAAAGTAAATATTTTTCGTATTTTGGATTATAGATCTGAAAGTAAAAGATTGCAGATTAGTAGATCAGAAACTAGTAGGATATAAAAGAGATTGCAATATAATGGAGAAAGAGACCCGGGGGCCATAGGTTTCACTAGTGACTTCTCTCAAGATAGCAAATATTATGGTGGGTGAACAAATTACTGTCGAGCAATTGATAGAAAAGCGCAAAGTTGTGATGATATCTAAGGCAATGATCATGAACATAGGCATCACGTCCGTGTCAAGTAGACCGAAATGATTCTACATCTACTACTATTACTCCACACATCGAACGACTCCAGCCTGCATCTAGAGTATTAAGTTAATAAAGAACAGAGTAATGCATTAAGTAAGACGACATGATGTAGATGAATTAACTCAAGCAATATGATGAAAACCCCATCTTTTTATCCTCAATGGCAACAATATAATACGTGCCTTGTTGCGTCTACTGTGACTAGGAAAGGAAACCTCAAGATTGAACCCAAAGCTAAGCACTTCTCCCATTGCAAGAAAGATCAATCTAGTAGGTCAAACTAAACCGATAATTCAAAGAGACTTGCAAAGATATCAAATCATGCATATAAGAATTCAGAGAAGAGCCAAATAATATTCATAGATAATCTGGTCATAAATCCACAATTCATCGGATCTCGGCAAACACATCGCAAAACAATATTACATCGAATAGATCTCCAAGAACATCGAGGATAACATGTTATTGAGAATCAAAGAGAGAGAAGAAGCCATCTACAAGCTTAATTCCTGCTCGTCCTCGAGTAGGTAAATGATAACAATAGATTTTTTGATGTGGAATGCTACCTAACATATTTATCCATGTAATTTTCTTTATTGTGGCATGAATGTCCAGATACGAAAGATTCAAAAAAAGTTTAATATTGACACGAAAACAATAATACTTCAAGCATACTAACAAAGCAATTATGTCTTCTCAAAATAACATGGCCAAAGGAAGCTTATCCCTACAAAATCATATAGTGCTCTTTACATGGACTCGGCTAAGACATAAAGCAAAAAGGATTACACACACATCAAGGGTGTTTTTGACAGTGCTATCTTAAGCTATGGCCAACGGGGTGGAGAGATCATGCTCAAGAGGGCAGGGAACCACGCGCCCTGCTTCGGCCATAATACCGACTTCTATTGCATTCAGAAATCGAATTGTAGTCCCAGTGATGGATTCTGCACAATCCACCACATGTTGGAGTATAGAAGAGATCTGTAGAAACTTCGGATGTCACCTAAATCCGGCGATGTCGGTATTCTGCAATGGGCCAAGAAACTAGCAAATGTATCGGATCATCGACTTCGAGCTGAGTTCTATCACATCCAACGTGAACTTGCCCAAGTCATCATGAAGGAGGTCGTAAAAAAATAAGGATGTTCTACAAAAAGGGAAAATATCACGGGAAGACGCACGAACACGCGTAGCCGCTCAGCATCTCGAGATGAAGCCTTTCACTAAGCTCGTTTCCTTCCTCCCTGGTTTGGACGGATGACATGACATGTTGGAATGATTGATGATGACAATGTGTCCATTTAGTCGCTACTTTCTTGATGACGAAGCTTTGAATTTATGCACGACGAAACTTTGTGATGTAATTAAACCACCCTCCTCAACTACCGTAGATCACTCTAGTTAATTAGTTGGTGTACGATGATCTTTGTAATTTATGTTTATGATATGATGCTTCTATTTTGCTAACTCTTATCTCTTTGTGTTGCTCAACTATATATTATGTTGCATATTATCGATGAATTCATCATGTGACGATGCAGGTATATAGATCATGGATGGTGAAGTTGTGCTACACCATGTACGTAGAGAAGGTTCTAGGAGTGTACGACGAGTGGCCAGAGTGTCAGGCCCTTGTCTCGGGGTTCTCGGGTGGCAGTCAGAGGTTTTGATAGCAGATGCAAAGCGGAAGCTAGTTACTTGAGGTTCAGGCTTGCACGAGAGAGGGACCGGTTCCGGCGCCTCAAGTAATACATTATCGCGCTCTTACTCATAGTGATCGCTCTTCTCTTCTATATCATAGTTTAGATATAGATGATGAAACATGTGTATCTGATGACCATGCAGTTGCTTGTATTCGAGACATGTCACTTGACTTGTATCGCTGTATCGAGATGATGATGAGACACATTATTTGTGTTGGATGATGTGATGATAGTATGAGACTATTATGTGTTTGATATGATTAGAATATTGTTTGTTTATCATATGATTAGACTACTATATAAAGCCTGTAAAAATACAACGTAAATATGTAGCAGACAAAAAAATTATGCGTAATGTTAGCAATAGCGTTGGTCAACAAGAAGCGGTAGCGCGGGTGAGTTAGCAGCACGGCTTGGGTACCAGCGCTACAGCTCCATAGCAGTAGCGCTGGTCAAACAAACGCTACTGCTAAGTTGGGATAGCAGTAGCACAGGTTAGACCAGCGCTACTGCTACAAGTTAGCTGTAGCGCGGCCACCCACGCTACTGCTAGGGTTTTTCCCTATTAGTGTAAATTTCACACAATGCAAAGCATGCCACCAACTTGTGCATCTAATTTGATATATCACAGAAATAAATTCATTCTTGTTTTTTTTGCGGCAAAAGAAATAAATTCATACTTGTTTCACAACACTTAAATTTCACAGAATACAAAGCATGCCACCGGTTTTATTGAAGCAGCCACTACATACAGTTCGGAAATTACATGCTCTGCCTGTGGTCACCGCTAGCATGGCACGAACCACTGGGCCACATGTGGATAAACCTTGTCTCGGGTTAGTACCAAGTGGGTTCAGAGTGAATGAGTGTGTGCGTGTGTGCGTGCGTGTGTGTTTAGGGATTTTGGTCGGACTGTCAGATAGTGTTTGATGATTGCCATCGGTCTCCAGCTTCCACAAATTATCTACTTCTTTATTTTTCTTATTCATTCATTTGGCTTCGTATGTAGTTTTTTTTTTTTTTTGAAATAGAGAGTTGTATTAATTAAGTAGAGAATACATAGTTCGTACAATCGTGCAAGGCGTCTCTCAACACGCAGGTTGGCACTGTGCCTTGCATAACCTCACCACGCAACTCTCTACGCCCCAACTGGGCAAGACTATGAGCTAACCTATTGTCCCTTCTATCTACTTTGCAGACTTTTACTTCTCTGTTCCCTTTCATGGTTTGAAACTCCTTTACAATTGTTGCAACCTCCGATCTATCAATAGACGAGAGGATAAGCGCCTTTGTCACCGAGCTGCAATCCGTCTCAATGATTAAGGGTAGATCCGTCCCCGACATTGCCATCCGTAGTCCTTCTAGGCAAGCCATGGCTTCCGCGCAGTCCGCTCCATTGCACCGCGGAATATAATCCCAAGCTGATAATATAATTCTTCCATCATGATCTCGAATCACAGCTCCCCAGGCTCCACTCCTATTTTCCTCCAAAAAACTTCCATCAACATTGACCTTAGCCCATCCGAGCTCTGGCATTGTCCATCCTTTTTCCTTTGTATGATCATGTTGTTGCACTGATGGCAAGTTAACCATCGGACTTTTCCCTTTTCGATCTATCTCAGAAGTTCCCTCCGCAATCAATCAGATGTTTGCAAGGTAGTTTTGCAGAAAACGAACAGAGTGGGAAATTTTCGCTTTACCTTTTGCGAAGATCGCGTCATTTATATGGTGCCAAACACGCCACCAAAATAGCATAAATTTTTGTTTCATATCTTCACTCACCTTATCTAGCAGGATTAGGACCCAATCCCTTCCAGTATATTCTACTTCCTGCTCAGGGGGCAGGTTCCATACCTCCTTGAGTTCGTGCCACAAGGCCCTTGCAAATGTGCATCGATGTGCCATATGGAAGCCTGTTTCATCCTCGGCCCCACATACATTACAAATCGGGGTGAGGCCTGGGATGCGACGAAATCTATTAGTTTGAACCGCCAGTGACTCCGTTGCTAGTCTCCATGTAAAAATACGTACTTTTTGGGGTACATTTGTCTTCCAGATATTATTCCAAATACTGCGATCCCCTTGGGTATTGTGGCTGGACCCAATCACCACAGAACCCTTTTCGTCCATGGCTAACCGATATGCGCTACGAACACTGAAAATTCCATTTTTTTCAGGCTGCCACGCAATATAATCCTCATCATCATAATTTGGTAGTCGGATACTTAAAATATCATTTGCGTCTTCGCGTGTAAATATACGCATGATATAGTCCTCCTTCCAAGTGTGACTCTCCTGGTCGATGAGGTCTGCTACCCACCGAGTTCGGGACCTTGTTGGGTTCGTGTTTATTTTCATGTTTCCTCTCGGGATCCAATTATCTCTCCAAATGCGGACACTATTTCCGTTGCAGATGCGCCAAATACATCCTTTTTTAAGGAGTTCCAAACCATGCATGATGCCCTGCCAACCCGGCGATGCATTTTGAATAAACGCCGTGTCTAGCAGATCAGCCCCATGGTAATATTTTGCCTTAAGTACTCTCGCGCACAAGCTGTCAGGATGTGCAATCAGTCGCCAGGCTTGCCTAGCGAGAAGAGCCTGGTTAAAAACTTTAAGATCTTTGAATCCCATACCTCCTTGGCTTTTACGTTTTGTAAGTTTCTCCCAACTCAACCAATGAATACGTCGGCGATCTTCATCATCTCCCCACCAAAAGTCTCTGGTCATGTGCATGAGCTCCTCATAGAGGGTTGCTGAGAACTTGAAAACACTCATTGCAGAAGTGGGAATCGCTTGGGCCACTGATTTAATTAGTGTCTCCTTAGCTCCACTGGAAGAATATTTTTCTGTCCAATCATTCATTCTTTTCCTCGCTTTATCTTTTGTGTGCTTGAATTCCCCTTTTACCATACGTCCTTCCGGAACCGGCAAACCCCAGGTATTTCTCCTCAAAAGTCACCGTTACTACATTCAGGATATTTATTACGTCCTGTCCATCTTCTTGTGAGCATTTGTTTCCAAGGAGCAGGGAGCATTTAGATGGACTTATTAGCTGTCCAGTGGCTCTCTCATAGTTGTCCAGGATATTCTTAACCTTATTAGCCTGATCGCTATTAGCTTTAAAAAATAGCAGGTTGTCATCCGCGAATAAAAGGTGTGAAATACCAGGGCTTTGTCTACAAATTTTCAGCTCCTGTAATTCACCCGTTTCCACCTTACTCTGTATTAGCCGTGAGAGCCCATCAGCGACAAAGAGAAAGAGATAAGGGGACATTGGATCTCCTTGTCTCAAACCACACGTAGGAGTGAAGCTTTGCAGCAGGTTCCCGTTGAAACGAACAGAGTATTTTACTGTTTTCACACAAGTCATGATCCATTGTATCCATTTTTCTGCAAAACCTAATCTTTTCATCTCCCTTCAAGGTAATTCCAGTCAACTCGGTCATAGGCCTTTGCGAGGTCTAATTTGTATGCACAATATTTCCCTTTTGCGTCAGAACTTTTTTGAATACTATAGATACATTCAAATGCAATCAGAGCGTTGTCCGTAATCTTTCGCCCTGGGATGAAGGCACTTTGCGTTGGGGCTATCAAATCATGAAGCAGCGGTCTCAATCTATTTACCAAACATTTTAAAACAATTTTGTACACTACATTGCATAGGCTGATAGGCCTATAATCTTTTAGGGAGCTCGGATTTTCCTTCTTCGGTATTAGCACTATAACAGTATTATTAACTCCTTCCGGCATGACGCCCGAACTGAAGAACTCTTTTACTGCCTTGATCACCTCATTTTTCAGAGTACCCCAATGCCTTTGATAAAATCTCGCAGGGAACCCATCTGCGCCAGGAGCCTTCAGAGGACCTATTTGGAATAGTGCGTTACTGATCTCTTCATCGGAAAATTCACTACACAACATTTCATTTAACTGCTCAGTTATTAATGGCTCAATCTTATCTAAAATAATATCAGGTTGTACTCCCTGATTGGCTGTGTATAAATTCTGAAAAAAGGATGTAGTAAGCGCCTCCATCTCCTGAATATTATCCGTCATGGTACCATCATCCTTCTCCACTTGACTAATTTTATTTTTCTTCTTCCTCCAAGTCGCCTTGCGGTGAAAACAATCTGTATTTCTATCACCATCACAGAGATAATCCATCCTCGATCTTTGTTTCCAGAAAAGTTCTTCCTTCTCTAACAGACTATCTAGCTCCTTTTCTAGCCTTTTTTGAATCGCTTGTTTATTCGGATTATTGCTATGTATTATAGCTTCCAGTTCCTTCCTTGTCTTTTCTATCTTCCTTGGGACCGAGCCCACTATCTTATTACTCCATGAATGGAGTGCGTCCATCACCCCCTCCAGCTTGGATGTTACGTCTCCTAGGTTCGTTGCCTGCCTATGCATAGTCCAAGCAACCTCTACTTCATCTGCTAATGTTTTTTCTTTTTCCCAAAAAAATTCATATCTACGGCACCGGCGACCTGAGCTACTTCCCGATGATTTCTGTGTAAGACTGATTAACAGGGGTGTATGATCTGAACGCGAGGATACAAGATGTCTTACCTGACAGTTCGGAAATATGTTCGACCACGCTGGGCAAGCCACCGCACGGTCAAGTTGCACCTTGACGTTACGTCTACCAGATTGTTTGTTATCGTATGTCCATGGCGTGCCGGAGAAGCCGAGGTCATGAAGGTCACAATGTGATAGAATTTCTCGAAAATCCATCATTTGTCGTTCCCCTCTTTTTGTTTCAGAAAAGTGTTCATTTTGGTACAAAGCTTCATTAAAATCTCTGGCCATTAGCCAAGGCGCATCAAGCATAGGTTTTATTCTTTTTAGCAAAGTCCACATGTGGTGCCTAAGATGTGTGCGAGGCTCACCATAAACAAACGTGCATCTCCATTTATTATTTTTTGGCCATTCATGAACAATTACATCAATGACTCGACTCCCTATCTTAAACAACTCGACTTTGACATCCTCATGCCAGAAGAGGGCTAGACCTCCCCCCTTCCCTGGCTCATGAAAGGATACTACATGTTTAAGACCTAACCTCCAAAGTAAACCTTCTACTACGAATTTATTTTGACGAGTCTCCGACAAGAACAGGAGCTTTGGTTGTTGAGCATGCACGAGGCGAGTAAGTTCTTGAACTGTCCGAGGGTCGCCCAAACCTCGGCAGTTCCAACAAAGGATCGTCATGGCTCCTGACAGGTGCGTTCCTCCGCGCCTGTCAGTTGACCAGCGGCCCTAAGGCTGGTTGCCTCCCTTTCAGCTTGCTTCTCACTGCCATCAGATTGCAGTCCTGCTTCTGTCGACCAAGTGCCACGGCTCCTCTTGCTGCTCTCAAAACTGAAACGGAAGTTTCCACCCTCATCCAGCTGCATTGGGTCAAGGTCTTCCACGCCACGCTTGCCAAGTCCCGTCATCTTGCCTCCTACCAACAAGTCTACGTCTCCCACTCCTGGAGCATTCGCATGTACTAATGTTTTTAGTTAATTTTTTAAATGAAACCACAACAAGTAATTTAGAATGTACGGAATACAAAACTGGGTTGAACTAAAAACAACTGAAAACCCCAAGATGGTGGGGTAGAATGGTGGATTGGCGACCACACTAGTTCCTCCCGGCTTTGATGCCTGCCATCTACTATTTTTCTATACTACTATATAGTGAACCAATCTTGAATTGGACCTGTAGCATCAATCGTAACCGTTGGTTTGCTAAATCCAATGGTTGGGAGCAGCATGATTCGCGGTGAACAGTCACTGCATCTGCCTCCACGGACCACGGTGTTCTGGAAGCAACACTTCACCCTTCCCAGATAAAAAGGACCATACACGATACCTCTTGGGTCATGTTGCAGAATGAGTAAACCTTAAATGGGTCAAGCAGATTGCGAGGAGAACGGGAATAAGAGAAAGGAAAGTACAGATTTCGAATTCTTCTATGTCTCATCATTGTGGTCTTGCATACTAATCTACCTCTGCTATACTTTGCCTAAAAAAAACCTCTACTATACTTATATTCTGCATTCTCTATTAGCATGTACTATGTGTCATTTTCGTTTTTCCAAATTCACTCCATTAATTTTAAGACGTGCATTGCACGTGCATAAATAGTTAAACACTAGTTATTGAGTAGTGTTAGCACTGCGACAAGATGAGTGATCCATGGAAATGGTGTCGCTGGACCAGGTGATTCCTCCTCGTCGCCAACGAAGATTGGTCCCATCGGAGAGCAACTAGTAAGTTGAGTAAGACAAGAGAGCTTCGGTTAACATGAATAAAACACTACTCCCTTCGATCGTAAGTATAAGACATTTTAGAGCTTGCAATATACACTACATATGAATACATAGACGTATTTTGAAGTGTTGATTCATTCATTTAGCTTTCGTATGTAGTCTATATTTGAATCTCTAAAAGAACTTGTATTTAGGAACGGAGGAAGTAAATCATTCTGCCGCTTGGATCTGTCATCGGTGTACCTCTAGATAGTCCACTACGTTAAAGTACTCATAGCAGAATAGTGTGGGCAGCTACTATCATGCATAGTAGGCGCAACCAACTAGGAGTGAAACTATTGGTTTATGGGTGTATATACAGCCTATTTATAGAAAGAATTAAGTAAAAAGTAAAAAAAATTGAAAATATTTTTAAAATAAAATCGACCTTCCATTATACTTGCAAAAAAAGTTCCACAAAAAGAAAAATAACCCATTGACTTCTTTTAGAAAAAAAGTAAATTTTCATCCAATACTTTTTTGTCCTGAAGTCACCGCTGATTTTTATTCGTGAAAATTTACATACTAGTGCGAAAGAATTTCTAGTTTATTTTAAAAATCTTATTTTTTTACTTTTATTTTTTGTATTATTATTTTTCCTCGTATGGTGTGTATATACACCCAGAAACCAAAGGTTCTTTCCCCAACAAACTGCTGCTGAAATGAACGCTGCTATGGATCTATTAGTACCAGCAGCATCATGCATCACGCTGGCTGAGGAAAATCGCAAATTAACTCGGGTGGTTGCACTGGACCAACAGGGGTCCCATCAGGCGCGTGCTTGCATCACTAGCAGGAGTATTACTTCAACTACCAGCAACGCCATTCCATCCGCCCGATCGCTCCCCATATACGACACGACGTTGACACAGGTCGCTCGAGTGTCATGCCTCAACTCCAGACCTTTGCTTTCACATTCTCTTGCTCCAGAGGTAAGCACTCCAGAGGTAAGCTCCAGAGGTAAGTACAATTTCTTATATAGTTCGCGTCAATGCCTATAAATCCGGCCCTCCCCACCTCCAATCCCAGTATCCCACCACATCAATCAACAAGCCCCCAAGACCAATAAGCCCCCCTGCATCTCCCGAGCGTCTAGTTGAGCCAGAGTTTGCTTTGAGAGATTAAATTTAATCCATCGAGATGGCGTCGCAGGCGATCGAGGTGAACAGGGAGGGCGCGGAGGTGTACCATGGTGCGGCGTTGTGCGCAGAGAAGGCGACGGAGCTGCTGGCCGAGACCAACATGCCGCTGGGCCTGCTGCCGCTGGCGGACATCGAGGAGGTCGGCTACAACCGTTCCACGGGCTTCGTGTGGCTGCGCCAGAAGAAGGCGCTCACGCACACCTTCAAGCAGATCGGGAGGCTGGTCTCGTATGCCACCGAGGTGACGGCCTTCGTCCAGGACCGCAAGATGAAGCGCATCACGGGCGTCAAGAGCAAGGAGCTCCTCATCTGGGTCACCGTCTGCGACATGTACATCGACAAAAACGACCACTCAAAGATCACGTTCAAGACGCCCACCGGACTGGGAAGGACCTTCCCCGTCTCCGCCTACGGAAAGGAGGAGGACAACAAGCACGACGTGGCCAAATAAGAAACCACGGCCGCCATAAAGAATCTTTTTTTATTGCGGGCATACAGAGTTTGACACTACGATGAATACTACATGTACTTATTTTCTATATATATGAACTGTTTTAATAAAGTGAGATTACAAAGTTGTAATACACTAGTTTGGTATTTTGCGGGATTTTAAATCGCAGCCGATCAGAAATGGCCGCTGGCTTTGCATGGCTCCTTAAATCACAGGAAGTCTAGTCATTCATGCCAAAGGCCGACTCCAACGCGCCGATCTAAACGGACACAGATTTTATTCGTTGTTTGTCCGTTTGGCCGCAATTGCCCAAATCTAGCCAGTGCGCCCAACTGGCCAACCCATTTGGTCCGCCTGGCCGGTAGGCAGCCAAATTTACACTATTTTTTAGACTTTCATGCATATAAATCCAATTAAAAGGAGAATATTGCAGATAGTTAAAACAAAATAAATAACATAGTTTTTACAGGCAATAATAAATAGTTTACAACCAAATAAAAATCTCATAGCTTACAATCAGATAAATTTTAATTGTCACAAGTACATTGATAGAAAAAGAGCTGGTATATCTATTAGTTGACAAGATGAGTACACATATACTCAAGCAAATTATTTTGAAGTTGAAACTGAGTTGCTTAATCATGCATTTTAGCATGAAATTGGGCGAACTTTGCAAACCTTAACGGGCATGATCAACTCAACATTTTCACTATGAAAACCAAACTCTTGATCGAAGATGTTGTTATCGCGCTCATCCTCGGATTAAGACGAATTTTATATCAAAATCGATCATTTCGACGAGACGCACAACTTTCATGGTGAAACATTTTCCATTAGAGGGCATCTTAATTGAGTTTCTGGAACACGAGAGGAGGCCTGTGGGGCCCACTATACACCAGGGCACGCCAGGGGCCTCTGGCGCGCCCTGATGGGTAGTGGGGCCCACCGGCACCCCCTTGACCCAGCTCCGCCTCTATAAATACCCTAAAATCCCAATAACCCTAGGGGGAGGACGAAATACCTTTCCCGCTGCCGCATGTTCTAGAACCACGAGATCGAATTTAGAGGCCTTTTCCGGCACTCTACCGGAGGGGGCAACGATCATGGAGGGGTTCTTCATTATCCTTGCTGCCCCCCCGATTATGCGTGAGTACTTTACCACAAACCTACGGGTCCGTAGTTACTAGCTAGATTGATTGATCTCTCTTTTTTATATTTAATACATTGTTCTCCTTGATGTTCTTGGAGATCTATTTGATGTAACTCCTTTTTGCTGTGTGTTTGTTGGCATCCGATAAATTGTGAGTTTATGATCAGATTTATCCATGTATATTATTCGAGTCTTGTCTGAACTTTTTTATGCATGATTGTTATGGCTTCGTATTTCTTCTCTGATTTATTGGTTTGGTTTGGCCATCTAGATTTATCTATATTGCCATGAGAAGATGTGCTTTGTGATGGGTTTGACCTTGCGGTGCTGAATCTCAGTGACAGAATAGGACATGACAAGCATGTATCCTTGCTATTAAGGGTAACACGATGGTATTTATTCATGCGTGAGTTTATCTTGTCTATATCATGTCATCTTTCCTAATGCATTACTGCGTTTTTCCATGAACTTAATACACTAGTTGCATGCTAGAGCAGTCGATGTGTGGTGTAAAAGAACTAGATGCAGAATCATTTCGGTCTACTAATCTTAGACATGATGCCTATATGCATGATCATTGCCTTGGATATCGTCATAATTATTAGCTTTTCTGTCAATTGCCCAACAGTAATTTGTTACCCACCATATGCTATTTTCTGGAGAGAAGCCCCTAGTGAAAAGTATGGCCCCCTAGTCTATTTCCTATCATATTTTAAAACCAAAAATACCTTGCTGCCATTTTTATTTATTTATTTTATTTTGTGTTTTAGTTAGATCTACTTATCAAATCTCATACAATTTAATTTATCTCAATACCGTTGAGGGATTGACAACCCCTTTACGTGCTGGGTTGCAAGTATTTTTTGTTTATGTGCAGGTGTTGTTTACATAATGTTGCTTGGTTCTCCTACTGGATTGATAATCTTGTTTTCATAACTGAGGGAAATACTTAGCTCTGTTGTGTTGCATCATCCACTCCTCTTCGGGGAAATACCAATGCAGATTACAAGTAGCAGGAAGAATTTCTGGCGCCGTTGCCGGGGAGACATCATCAACATCTATCAAGTATCTACGCATAAACTTTCATCTCCTTGGAGTTACATTATTTATCATTTGCCTCTCGTTTTCGTCTCCCACGTTTCAATTTTTTTTATGAAAATATGAAAATATTTTTCTTTTGCCTTTTTGCTCATTTGCTTGCTTTTTGCCTTCATGTCTCAAAAATAGAAAGGAAAACAGAAAATAAAAGATAACTATAGATCCACTTAAAGTTTTCTACTTGGATCATGTTCGATTCATTTGTGCTCGTGCTGAAACCCCAACTAGCTTAGTTGATGGAAAATCCTTATATGAGCATGCTCATTTGCGTCACCGTTTGTCTCAAAAGGGTAGACACTTATGGCATGAAATAAATTGTTTGTTATGCTATGCTTGGAATCTATGTGAAATTTATGATCTTACTTGTTGCTCAAAGAACCCTAAAAAACACCTTCCCTACTTATATGAGTTTAACAACAATGAAATCTTATGTTCTTATGCGAAGGATGATTATAGTTACTATGATATCGAACAAATTGAAGAATTTTGTTGCATTTAAGGGTGCCTATGAAGTTGCTTCTTTGATTGAGAAGTGTGATATCAGTCTCTACAAATCTAAAATTTTTGCAATACTTCAATATTGCTATAAAAACTATGCATCTAATGCCTATGTTAGTGAATTCATTTAGAGAATGTCTGCTTTGGCAGAAAATAATGATATGCATGAATCTATAGATAATTATGATTTCATTAATTTGGTTGAAATATCCCCTCTGAATGAATGTGATGCTTGTTATTCTTATGGCCACAATGCCAATACTAATGATGCTTATGATGATGAACTTGCTATAGTCCCTTATGTTAAAAATGAAATTATTGCTAGTGCACCCACACTTGATAGCTCCTTGAATGAAAGGCATGATTGCATTCATGTTATGATAAATTTTATTAATGTCAATTGTACAAATAATATGCAAAACTACAAGCTTGGGGATGTTAATTTTGTTATGTACACTACTTATTGCAATGATCATGATTGGGGTGATAATGCTTCTTATGATCTTAAAAATTTATTTAAGCCTCGTGATGAATATGATATAGATAATAAATTTTGCAATAATAATATCGAAAGTCGGGTTGGAAGAGTGTCAACTTTAAGTAAAAATAATCCCACATATTTGAAGACTGTTCAATCATATGAATTTTTTGATAAAAGTGGGTTTGGAGAGGTCTTAACTTTAGTTGATGTTAATCCCACTATCTTGGAAGATTATAAAACTCGTATGCATGTGGATCATGAAGAGAAAAATTTATGTGATAGCTATATTGTTGAATTTATGATCCGACATATAATTATTATGAGAGAGAAAAATAAGGTTGTAGAAATATTCGTGTTACTAAATTACCTCTTGTTATGTTGAGATTGTCAATGTTTTATTTCTCTTCTTTGCATATGCTAGATATTTCTTGCCTTGATAACTTGTTCCCTTATAAAATTCCTATGCGTATGAAGTATGCTAGACTTAAATGTGTTTGTCGCATGTTTTATGCTCTCTTTGTGTTTCAACTATTATCTTACATATGAACATCATTAGAATCTCAAAGCCTCTCTTAATGGCTATAAAGAAAGAGCTTATTGGGAGAGAAGCCAATAGTTCCCTTTCTGTTCTTCAATAAACATGCAATTATACTACTGTAATGATTGTCTCTTTTATGTTTTAATTAGTTTATGTGACAAGTAAAGTTTTTGCGATGATTTGGGAGATAGTTGATTTGATTCTGTTCATTAACAGAAACTTTTATGTCCAGTAGCAGAATTGTTAAAAATCACTGGAGCGGCGAAAAATTAATAATCTTTTACACATGACTGATATACAAATTGCTCAGGTTGTCCTAATTTTTCAGAATTTTGGGAGTTATGTATGTATGTTTAAAGTTCAGATTATTACAGACTGTTCCGTTTTTGACAGATTATGTTTTTGTTACATTGTGTGCTTATTTTGATGAAACTATGGATTGTATCGGGGGCATGGTAAAGTTAGAATATAGTAGGTATAATGCAATAATAAAATATGAATGAGTTTGCAACAGTACTTAAATTGGTGATTTGCTTTATTATACTAATAGATCTCATGAAGATTTTGTTAAGTTTTGTGTGATTGAAGTTTTCAAGTTTTGGTTGAGATCACGATGGATGAAGGAATAAGGAGTGAAAAGAGCCTAAACTTGGGATGCCCATGGTACCCCTATGTAATATTCAAGGAGTATCAAGCAACTAATCTTGGGAATGGCCCAGAAGGCATCCTCTCTTTCTTCTAACGACCATCAGTAATATTCCTTTGAGCTATATTTCACGTAGGACCATCAAATGTCATGGTTCTTCCGAGGAAACACGAGACGCGTTCCCAGCTTGTGGTTTGGTTCATCCACATTTAATTGTATGTCTACTAGGTAGACAAGCGCATTTCGTAATTTGGGTATTGCACATGCATTTGATCATTTAAGGTTGTTGCGCATGCATTTCACATTTGAATGCATACCTATTTAACATGGAAGGTGAGATTTTCCCAGATTCATGGTGAAGTACCATTACTCATTGTAAAACACACATTGTCCACGGTGATATTAAGAACATCGTTATTGCAAAATGTGCTCTAAAAATTACTATAAGCCCATGCCTGGCATGATAATATCGTCCTTATAGCTCTAAAAAATTATCACAAGCCCATGTCTGGCAGATCTTCCGTTTAATTCGGAAGTTCTGGGATACAAAACATGGAGCTCGTGCCTGTGTTCTAGGATACAGTAAAGTTAAGATTTGCTCCAACTCCAGCTAGAACAGGAAATTATTATTTATTGGCTTCATGACTGGAGTTGGCCTTTGTGCCAAGGGCGTAATGGGTCATCTAGTTTAATTAAAAAGGAGACCACCACAGGAAGTTTGGATGGCGACCAATTATCGTAGGACCCGCTGGCGCAGCTCAGCCCCTTAGAGAAACGGCATAGAGGATGGCCGATGGTCACACCATTGCCGGTCGATGAGTTCAATGATAGGAATTGCAGGCCAACCCCCCTCCCTGGCTGGATTGACTCTTTCAGGTTGTTCGGATAGGAGAATAGCTGGGTTGCTTGTTTCACTCCAACATCTCATATGCTTAAGGGATAACGGTTTTCAGAGAAGGAATAATAGATCACAGGATTAGCTGCCAGTCCTTGACAGCATGCTTCCATTTTCATATATATGTTGTTGTGCTACTACTATTAACTATTAGTTACCGAAGGAGATGTGCACTTTACGATAGACTATATATAGAATCTGAATAACTACAAATATCATCCCATAACCATGTATGTAGTCAAGAGTATAAATCACTACACACCACACGGAGGAGATGCAATTCATTGTGATATTGTTTTCTCTTTCTCTTGACATGAAAAATGCATGCACAACATGTGTGACTTACCGGAAACATGCTTTCTGTATTCAGGCCTGAATAACACATACATAAGTTCCAGTTCTTGTTAAACTGACAAGTGGTGCAGGGTTGTCCGTCCCCGAGGAAGACGACCCAAGAATAGTCCCAACCGCAATCCCATCCTGCGTATACGACCTGGCAATAGACTTATGTATATATTTTTTATCTCCTGAGGATGTGATTAGATACAAGCCGTGCATACTCTGGCATGACACATCGGCCAAAATTTGAAGTGAGCTCAAATACATGTCTTCGTCGCAAAACAAATTTTCTGTTTGAACACGATCCTTGCCGAGTTTGATTCAATTTTGCATTGGGCTAAGAAATCTTTGCCGAGTTTCTTGTCTTTTTGCACCGGGCAAAAAAGCTTTGTTGATTTCCTTTTTTGCAATCAGCAAATATTATAATTTCGAATTTTCTTGTCTCTTTACTTTCCAGAGTATGTTTTATTTCCACAAACAAAACATTTATTTTTATATTTATTTTCCTCTCCTTTCTCTTATTTGTTTTCCTTTGTACATTATTTGTTTGCCTATTCCCTTTTATGCTCTGATTTTATATTTTCTATTTCCTCCCCCGTCTCCATTTCGGGCCACAATCCACGGATTGTCGCCCGGCCAATCAAACGATGACAAGCGAAACACATCATGTACACAACGGGACACCTCGAGTCGGCACACCATCTTTCCGCCGTATCGCATTCACGGTGACATATCCATCACTCAGTACGTAGAAGCAAACTACCCAACGTTGCGATCAATTCAACGGCTAGCTTCGTAGTACATGATAAATCGACTCAGCATACTGTTTGCACACGAACACGTCATCGTGTACCTCCAACGCCGAGGGTGATGCACCGCAGCTCACGTCGAAGAAGACCCGTCTGGAAGCGCGGTACGCAAGCAATCCGGCGGGCACTTTGTAGACCCGAAACCCCGCGCCCCCGGGAGGGACCCTATCAGGGCACGCGGCGGCTATGGGGCCCGAGGTCGACTTGATCGCCCCTTGGGCCTCGAGGTTCGCCATCCGGCAACCGGAAGAACGAACGAAGAACGAGGAAGAAGAAGAACAAAGGGAGAAAATAAAAGTAAAGGTAAAAGGTGGTAGATGATTTTGTCGATTTTGTGTTGTTCAAACGGTCATCGCCTCTCATCTATTTATGAGGCGACTGGACTTCCCGTACAAGAAAGGGACTAAAGATTCCGTCCAAAACACCAAAAATCCTAACCTAACTCGGACATGAATCTTTGGCAATTTTCCGGATCAACTCGGAGCCACCGAGTGGTTTGTTTCGATCCCACCGAGTGAAAGTTGCCAACTCTTTGTATCCTTTTGTCATTTCCCGGATCAACTCGGTCTCACTGATTGGTTTGTTTCGGTCCCACTGAGTGAACATTGCCAACTCTATCTATCTCTTCTTCTGTAATTTTCCGGATCATCTCGGTCTCACCGAGCCAATCAACTCGGTCGGTCCGAAATGACTCTGCAGCTTCTGTTTTTGACCTTGTTTTGCCTCCATAGGTTGCATACAACCTTGGATTAAGACGATTTTTATATCAAAATCAATCATTTCGACGAGACGCACAACTTTCATGGCAACACATTTTCCATCAGAGGGCATCTTAATTGAGTTTTATGACATTCTTTAATCTGGTGTCAACATGAGTCCCTCTGAACTTGTCATAACAATTGCATCCTAGCTTCGTTTTAGACCATCTTCATATCCTTCTTGACCTTCTTAAACAGAGCCATCCATGGTGACTTCCAATCATAAGTTTGAATTAATGCTGACATAGTCTCAAGCAACTTTTACGATTGTGCCACTTTTGAGCATCAACACTGTGCAACTTTTACGATTAGGCCTGAATAACCCATACATAAGTTCCAGTTCTTGTTAAACTGATAAGTGGTGCAGGGTTGTCCGTCGCCGAGGAAGACGACCCAAAAAACGTCCAAACCGCAACCCCATCCCGCGTATACGACCTGGCAAGACCGGACTTATGTATATTTTGAGGATGTGATTAGATTCAAGCCGTGCATACTCTATGGCATGACACATCGGCCAAAATTTGGAGTGAGCTCAAATACATGTCTTCGTCGCAAAACAAATTTTGTGTTCGAACACTGTCAGGGACGGATCTAAGGGGGGACGAGGGGGGGCGAGACCCCCCCCCCCCCCCCCAACGATCGTCTTGTCCCTCGATAGCGATCTGTCGATCACTAATTTTTTGGCTTGCCCGCTTGTCCCGTGCTGGCTTCGCCCCCCCTATCCTTCCTCACACCTTTCTCATTAACGTAAAAGCTTGAGCCCATGTATGGCCCATTACATGCTAAAACCAAAAAATTCACCATCATAAAAGAAAATTGCCTAACAGGCCATCGTGGAAGGAAAAGAGGCCTGTTAATTGCAGCACGCAGCCATGACCTGATTACGCACTCCCATATCCTAATTTCTCCAAGCCGCCGTTGCTATCAAAACTGACGCCTGAGGGCTGCTGCGATCAGATCTTTCCGTCGGGTCGCCATGGAGAGAAGCGGAGAAGGGAAGGGATCGCCGGAATACGCAGGTGTCTATCCACGCACATGTTGCTGGTTCCCAGCAGAGCGGACGCACGGATGGACAACAACCACTCAAGGGGAAAAGGTAATTGATTCTCACATCAGATTAGTTCTTTGCTTTAAAAATTATAGAAGTATAATCAGACAGATTTAGAATCAATTATAACATTCCTACTTGTGCTTGTGTAAACATGAAGAAGAAGAGAGCAGAATTGATTCATAAATTTTTTATTCCGGTTTTGGGACTGGGTTGAGTTAGTGAGGTCCATCTCGCCAATTCCAATAAATAATGATATTAGGTAATATATTATTTACTACAAATTATTATTTCATAAGATTATCCTGATGGAAATATGCCCTAGAGGCAATAATAAAGTTATTATTTATTTCCTTATATCATGATAAATGTTTATTATTCATGCTAGAATTGTATTAACCGGAAACATAATACATGTGTGAATACATAGACAAACATAGTGTCACTAGTATGCCTCTACTTGACTAGTTCGTTTATCAAAGATGGTTATGTTTCCTAGCCATGGACAAAAGAGTTGTCATTTGATTAACGGGATCACATCATTAGGAGAATGATGTGATTGACATGACCCATTCCGTTAGCCTAGCACTTGATCGTTTAGTATATTGCTATTGCTTTCTTCATGATTTATACATGTTCCTGTAACTATGAGATTATGCAACTCCCGTTTACCGGAGGAACACTTTGGGTGCTACCAAACGTCACAACGTAACTGGATGATTATAAAGGAGTACTACAGGTGTCTCCAAAGGTACATGTTGGGTTGGCGTATTTCGAGATTAGGTTTTGTCACTACGATTGTCGGAGAGGTATCTCTGGGCCCTCTCGGTAATGCACATCACTATAAGCCTTGCAAGCAATGTAGCTAATGTGTTAGTTACCGAATGATGCATTACATAACGAGTAAAGAGACTTGCCGGTAACGAGATTGAACTAGGTATTGGATACTGACGATCGAATCTCGGGCAAGTAACATACCGATGACAAAGGGAACAACGTATGTTGTTATGCGGTTTGACCGATAAAGACCTTCGTAGAATATGTAGGAGCCAATATGAGCATCTAGGTTCCGCTATTGGTTATTGACCGAGAATAGTTCTAGGTCATGTCTACATAGTTCTCGAACCCGTAGTGTCCGCACGCTTAACGTTACGATGATAGTTATATTATGAGTTTATGAGTTTTAATGTACCGAAGGAGTTCGGAGTCCCGGATGAGATCGGGGACATGACGAGGAGTCTCGAAATGGTCGAGACGTAAAGATCGATATATTGGACGACTATATTCGGAGTTCGGAAAAGTTTCGAGTGATTCGGCTATTTTTCGGAGTACCGGAGAGTTACGGGAATTCGCCGGGGAGTATATGGGCCTTATTGGGCTTTAGGGGAAAGAGAGAGGAGAGGTTGGGCGCCCCCCCAAGGCCTAGTCCGAATTGGACTAGCGGGAGGGGCTGCGCCCCCTCCTTCCTTCTCTTCTCTTCCCCCTTTCCTTGACTCCTACTCCTACTACTTGGAAGGGGGGGGGGGGAATCCTACTCTTGGTGGGAGTAGGACTCCTCCTTGGTGCGCCTCCTCCTAGGCCGGCCACCCCCTCCCTTGCTCCTTTATATACAGGGGCAGGGGGGCACCCTAGAACACACAAGTTGATCTACGGATCGTTCCTTAGCCGTGTGCGGTGCCCCCCTCCACAATATTCCACCTCGGTCATATCGTCGCGGAGTTTAGGCGAAGCCCTGCGCCGGTAGAACATCATCATCGTCACCACGCCGTCGTGCTGACGGAACTCATCCCCGAAGCTTTGTTGGATCGGAGCCCGGGGATCGTCATCGAGTTGAACGTGTGCTGAACTCGGAGGTGCCGTACGTTCGGTACTTGGATCGGTCGGATCGTGAAGACGTACGACTACATCAACCGCGTTGTCATAACACTTCCGCTTATGGTCTACGAGGGTACGTGGACAACACTCCCCCCTCTCGTTGCTATGCCATCACCATGATCTTGCGTGTGCGTAGGAATTTTTTTGAAATTACTATGTTCCCAACAGTGGCATCCGAGTCTAGGTTTTATGCGTTGATGTTATATGCACGAGTAGAACACAGGTGAGTTGTGGGCGATACAAGTCATACTGCTTACCAGCATGTCATACTTTGGTTCAGCGGTATTGTTGGATGAAGCGGCCCGGACCGACATTACGCGTACGCTTACGCGAGACTGGTTTTACCGCCGTGCTTTGCACACAGGTGACTAGCGGGTGTTTGTTTCTCCAACTTTAGTTGAACCGAGTGTGGCTACGCCTGGTCCTTGTGAAGGTTAAAACAACACTAACTTGACAAACTATCGTTGTGGTTTTGATACGTAGGTAAGAACGGTTCTTGCTCAGCCCGTAGCAGCCACGTAAAATTTGCAACAACAAAGTAGAGGATGTCTAACTTGTTTTTGCAGGGCATGTTGTGATGTGATATGGTCAAGACGTGATGCTATATTTTATTGTATGAGATGATCATGTTTTGTAACCGAGTTATCGGCAACTGGCAGGAGCCATATGGTTGTCGCTTTATTGTATGAAATGCAAACGCCCTGTAATTGCTTTACTTTCTCACTAAGCGGTAGCGATAGTCGTAGAAGCAATAGATGGCATAACGACAACGATGCTACAATGGAGATCAAGGTATCGCGCCGGTGACGATGGTGATCACGACGGTGCTTCGGAGATGGAGATCACCAGCACAAGATGATGATGGCCATATCATATCACTTATATTGATTGCATGTGATGTTTATCCTTTATGCATCTTATATTGCTTTGATTGTCAATAGCATTTGAAGATGATCTGTCACTAAATTATCAAGAAGTGTTCTCCCTGAGTATGCACCATTGTGAAAGTTCTTCGTGCTGAGACACCACGTGATGATCGGGTGTGATAGGCTCTACGTTCAAATACAACGGGTGCAAAACAGTTGCACACGCGGAATACTCAGGTTAAACTTGACGAGCCTAGCATATAACAGATATGGCCTCGGAACACGGAGACCGAAAGGTCGAGCGTGAATCATATAGTAGATGTGATCAACATATTGATGTTCACCGTTGAAACTACTCCATCTCACGTGACGATCGGACATGGTGTAGTTGATATGGATCACGTAATCACTTAGAAGATTAGAGGGATGTCTATCTAAGTGGGAGTTCTTTAGTAATATGATTAATTGAACTTTAATTTATCATGAATTAGTCCTGGTAGTATTTTGCAAATTATGTTATAGATCAATAGCTCACGTTGTTGCTTTCATATTTTTATTTTGATATGTTCCTAGAGAAAACTGTGTTGAAAGATGTTAGTAGCAATGATGCGGATAGGATCCGTGATCTGAGGTTTATCCTCATTGCTGCACAGAAAAATTATGTCCTTGATGCACCGCTAGGTGACAAACCTATTGCAGGAGCAGATGCACACGTTATGAACGTTTGGCTAGCTCAATATGATGACTACTTGATAGTTTAGTGCACCATGCTTAACGGCTTTAGAATCGGGACTTCAAAGATGTTTTGTTGGGGAACGTACTAATTTCAAAAAATTTCCTACGCACACGCAAGATCATGGTGATGGCATAGCAACGAGAGGGGAGAGTGTTCATCCACGTACCCTCGTAGACCGTAAGCGGAAGCGTTAGCACAACGCGGTTCATGTAGTCGTACGTCTTCACGATCTGACCGATCCAAGCACCGAACGTACGGCACCTTCGAGTTCATCACACGTTCAGCTCAATGACGATCTCCGGCCTTCGATCCAGCAAAGCTCCGAAGATGAGTTCCGTCAGCACGACGGCGTGGTGACGGTGATGATGTTCTACCGGCGCAGTGCTTCGCCTAAACTCCGCGGCGATACGACCGAGGTGGAATATGGTGGAAGGGGGCACCGCACACAGCTAAGGAACGATCCATAGATCAACTTGTGTGTCTATGGGGTGCCCCCTGCCCCCGTATATAAAGGAGCCAGGGGGGAGGAGGCGGCCGGCCAAGGAGGGTGCGCCAAGGGGGGAGTCCTACTCCCACCGGGAGTAGGACTCCCTTCTTTCCAAGTAGGAGTAGGAGAAGGGGGGAAAGAGGAGGAAGAGGGGAAGGAAAGGGGGGCGCCACCCCCCTTCCCTTGTCCTATTCGGACTAGGAAGGGGAGGGGCGCGCGGCCCCCTCCTGGCTCCTTCCTTCTTCTCCCTCGAGGCCCATGTAGACCCAATAACCCCCCCGGGGGTTCCGGTAACCTCCCGGTACTCCTGTAAAATGCCGATTTCACCCGGAACGATTCCGATGTCCAAATATAGGCTTCCAATATATCGATCTTTATGTCTCGACCATTTCGAGACTCCTCGTCATGTCCGTGATCACATCCGGGACTCCGAACAAACTTCGGTACATCAAAACTTATAAACTCATAATAAAACTGTCATCGTAACGTTAAGCGTGCGGACCCTACGAGTTCGAGAACTATGTAGACATGACCTAGAACCATTCTCGGTCAATAACCAATAGCGGGACCTGGATGCCCATATTGGTTCCTACATATTCTACGAAGATCTTTATCGGTCAAACCGCATAACAACATACGTTGTTCCCTTTGTCATCGGTATGTTACTTGCCCGAGATTCGATCGTCGGTATCCAATACCTAGTTCAATCTCGTTACCGGCAAGTCTCTTTACTCGGTACGTAATGCATCATCCCATAACCAACTCATTGGTCACATTGCTTGCAAGGCTTATTGTGATGTGCTTTACCGAGAGGGCCCAGAGATACCTCTCCGATGATCGGAGTGACAAAACCTAATCTCGAAATACGCCAACTCAACATGTACCTTCGGAGACACCTGTAGTACTCCTTTATTATCACCCAGTTACGTTGTGACATTTGGTAGTACCCAAAGTGTTCCTCCGGTAAACGGGAGTTGCATAATTCTCATAGTTATAGGAACATGTATAAGTCATGAAGAAAGCAATAGCAGTATACTAAACGATCAAGTGCTAGGCTAACGGAATGGGTCATGTCAATCACATCATTCTCCTAATGATGTGATCCCATTAATCAAATGACAACACATGTCTATGGTTAGGAAACATAACCATCTTTGATTAATGAGCTAGTCAAGTAGAAGCATACTAGTGACTATATGTTTGTCTATGTATTCACACATGTATCATGTTTCCGGTTAATATAATTCTAGCATGAATAATAAACATTTATCATGATACGAGGAAATAAATAATAACTTTATTATTGCCTCTAGGGCATATTTCCTTCAGTCTCCCACTTGCACTAGAGTCAATAATCTAGATTACATAGTAATGATTCTAACACCCATGGAGTCTTGGTGCTGATCATGTTTTGCTCGTGAGAGAGGCTTAGTCAACGGGTCTGCAACATTCAGATCCGTATGTATCTTGCAAATCTCTATGTCTCCCACTTGGACTTGGTCCCGAATGGAATTGAAGCGTCTCTTGATGTGCTTGGTCCTCTTGTGAAATCTGGATTCCTTTGCCAAGGCAATTGCACCAGTATTGTCACAGAAGATCTTCATTGGTCCCGATGCACTAGGTATGACACCTAGATCGGAAATGAACTCCTTCATCCAGACTCCTTCATTTGCTGCTTCAGAAGCAGCTATGTACTCCGCTTCACATGTAGATCCCGCCACGACGCTTTGTTTAGAACTGCACCAACTTACAGCTCCACCGTTTAATAAAAACACGTATCCGGTTTGCGATTTAGAATCGTCCGGATCAGTGTCAAAGCTTGCATCGACGTAACCATTTACGACTAGCTCTTTGTCACCTCCATATACGAGAAACATATCCTTAGTCCTTTTCAGGTATTTCAGGATGTTCTTGACCGCTGTCCAGTGATCCACTCCTGGATTACTTTGGTACCTTCCTGCCAAGCTTATTGCTAAGCATACGTCAGGTCTGGTACACAGCATTGCATACATGATAGAGCCTATGGCTGAAGCATAGGGAACATCTTTCATTTTCTCTCTATCTTCTGCTGTGGTCAGGCATTGAGTTTGACTCAACTTCACACCTTGTAGCACAGGCAAGAATCCTTTCTTTGCCTGATCCATTTTGAACTTTTTCAAAATTTTGTCAAGGTATGTGCTTTGTGAAAGTCCTATTAAGCGTCTTGATCTATCTCTATAGATCTTGATGCCCAATATGTAAGCAGCTTCACCGAGGTCTTTCATTGAAAAACTTTTATTCAAGTATCCCTTTATGCTATCCAGAAATTCTATATCATTTCCAATTAATAATATGTCATCTACATATAATATCAGAAATGCTACAGAGCTCCCACTCACTTTCTTGTAAATACAGGCTTCTCCAAAAGTCTGTATAAAACCATATGCTTTGATCACACTATCAAAGCATTTATTCAAACTCCGAGATGCTTGCACCAGTCCATAAATGGAACGCTGGAGCTTGCACACTTTGTTAGCACTTTTTGGATCAACAAAACCTTCTGGCTGCATCATATACAACTCTTCTTCCAGAAATCCATTCAAGAATGCAGTTTTGACATCCATTTGCCAAATTTCATAATCATGAAATGCAGCAATAGCTAACATGATTCGGACAGACTTAAGCATCGCTACGGGTGAGAAAGTCTCATCGTAGTCAACTCCTTGAACTTGTCGAAAACCTTTCGCAACAAGTCGAGCTTTATAGACAGTTACATTACCATCAGCGTCAGTCTTCTTCTTAAAGATCCATTTATTCTCAATGGCTTGCCGATCATCGGGCAAGTCAACCAAAGTCCATACTTTGTTTTCATACATGGATCCCATCTCAGATTTCATGGCCTCTAGCCATTTTGCGGAATCTGGGCTCATCATCGCTTCCTCATAGTTCGTAGGTTCATCATGGTCAAGTAACATGACTTCCAGAATAGGATTACCGTACCACTCTGGTGCGGATCTTACTCTGGTAGACCTACGAGGTTCAGTAGAAACTTGATCTGAAGTTTCATGATCAATATCATTAGCTTCCTCACTAATTGGTGTAGTTGTCATAGGAACCGGTTCTTGTGATGAACTACTTTCCAATAAGGGACTCGATACAGTTATCTCATCAAGTTCTACTTTCCTCCCACTCACTTCTTTCGAGAGAAACTCCTTCTCTAGAAAGGATCTGATTTTAGCAACGAAAATCTTGCCCTCAGATCTGTGATAGAAGGTGTACCCAATAGTCTCTTTTGGGTATCCTATGAAGACACATTTCTCCGATTTGGGTTCGAGCTTATCTGGTTGAAGTTTCTTCACATAAGCATCGCAACCCCAAAATTTAAGAAACGACAACTTTGGTTTCTTGCCAAACCATAGTTCATAAGGCGTTGTCTTAACGGATTTTGATGGTGCCCTATTTAACGTGAATGCGGCCGTCTCTAAAGCATAATCCCAAAATGATAGCGGTAAATCAGTAAGAGACATCATAGATCGCACCATATCTAGTAAAGTACGATTACGACGTTCGGACACACCATTTCGTTGTGGTGTTCCGGGTGGCGTGAGTTGCGAAACTATTCCGCACTGTTTCAAGTAAAGACCAAACTCGTAACTCAAATATTCTCCTCCACGATCAGATCGTAGAAACTTTATTTTCTTGTTACGATGATTTTCCACTTCACTCTGAAATTCTTTGAACTTTTCAAATGTTTCAGACTTGTGTTTCACTAAGTAGATATACCCATATCTGCTCAAATCATCTGTGAAGGTGAGAAAATAACGATACACGCCGCGAGCCTCAACATTCATTGGACCACAAACATCAGGATGTATGATTTCCAACAAATCAGTTGCTCGCTCCATAGTTCCGGAGAACGGCGTTTTAGTCATCTTGCCCATGAGGCACGGTTCGCAAGTACCAAGTGATTCATAATCAAGTGATTCCAAAAGCCCATCAGTATGGAGTTTCTTCATGCGTTTTACACCGATATGACCTAAACGGCAGTGCCACAAATAAGTTGCACTATCGTTATCAACTCTGCATCTTTTGGTTTCAACACTATGAACATGTGTATCACTACTATCGAGATTCAATAAAAATAGACCACTCTTCAAGGGTGCATGACCATAAAAGATATTACTCATATAAATAGAACAACCATTATTCTCTGATTTAAATGAATAACCGTCTCGCATCAAACAAGATCCAGATATAATGTTCATGCTCAACGCTGGCACCAAATAACAATTATTTAGGTCTAAAACTAATCCCGATGCTAGATGTAGAGGTAGCGTGTCGACCGTGATCACATCGACTTTGGAACCATTTCCCACGCGCATCGTCACCTCGTCCTTAGCCAATCTTTGCTTAATCCGTAGTCCCTGTTTCGAGTTGCAAATATTAGCAACAAAACCAGTATCAAATACCCAGGTGCTACTGCGAGCATTAGTAAGGTACACATCAATAACATGTATATCACATATACCTTTGTTCACTTTGCCATCCTTCTTATCCGCCAAATACTTGGGGCAGTTCCGCTTCCAGTGTCCAGTCTGCTTGCAGTAGAAGCACTCAGTTTCAGGCTTAGGTCCAGACTTGGGTTTCTTCTCTTGAGCAGCAACTTGCTTGCCGTTCTTTTTGAAGTTCCCCTTCTTCTTCCCTTTGCCCTTTTTCTTGAAACTGGTGGTCTTGTTAACCATCAACACTTGATGCTCCTTCTTGATTTCTACCTCCGTAGCTTTTAGCATTGCGAAGAGCTCGGGAATAGTCTTGTTCATCCCTTGCATGTTATAGTTCATCACGAAGCTCTTGTAGCTTGGTGGCAGTGATTGGAGAATTCTGTCAATGACACTATCATCAGGAAGATTAACTCCCAGTTGAATCAAGTGATTATTATACCCAGACATTTTGATTATGTGTTCACTGACAGAACTATTCTCCTCCATCTTGCAGCTATAGAACTTATTGGAGACTTCATATCTCTCAATCCGGGCATTTGCTTGAAATATTAACTTCAACTCCTGGAACATCTCATATGCTCCATGACGTTCAAAACGTCGTTGAAGACCCGGTTCTAAGCCGTAAAGCATGGCACACTGAACTATCGAGTAGTCATCAGCTTTGCTCTGCCAGACGTTCATAACGTCGTCAGTTGCATCAGCAGCAGGCCTGGCACCCAGCGGTGCTTCCAGGACGTAACTTTCCTGTGCAGCAATGAGGATAATCCTCAGGTTACGGACCCAGTCCGTGTAATTGCTACCATCATCTTTCAACTTTGCTTTCTCAAGGAACGCATTAAAATTCAACGGAACAACAGCACGAGCCATCTATCTACAAACAAACATAGACAAGCAAAATACTATCAGGTACTAAGTTCATGATAAATTTAAGTTCAATTAATCATATTACTTAAGAACTCCCACTTAGACAGACATCTCTCTAGTCATCTAAGTGATCACGTGATCCAAATCAACTAAACCATGTCCGATCATCACGTGAGATGGAGTAGTTTCAATGGTGAACATCACTATGTTGATCATATCTACTATATGATTCACGCTCGACCTTTCGGTCTCCGTGTTCCGAGGCCATATCTGTATATGCTAGGCTCGTCAAGTATGACCTGAGTATTCCGCATGTGCAACTGTTTTGCACCCGTTGTATTTGAACGTAGAGCCTATCACACCCAATCATCACGTGGTGTCTCAGCACGAAGAACTTTCGCAACGGTGCATACTCAGGGAGAACACTTCTTGATTATTTAGTGAGAGATCATCTTAAAATGCTACCGTCAATCAAAGCAAGATAAGATGCATAAAGGATAAACATCACATGCAATCAATATAAGTGATATGATATGGCCATCATCATCTTGTGCTTGTGATCTCCATCTTCGAAGCACCGTCGTGATCACCATCGTCACCGGTGCGACACCTTGATATCCATCGTAGCATCGTTGTCGTTACGCCATCTATTGCTTCTACGACTATCGCTACCGCTTAGTGATAAAGTAAAGCAATTACAGGGTGTTTGCATTTCATACAATAAAGCGACAACCATATGGCTCCTGCCAGTTGCCGATAACTTCGGTTACAAAACATGATCATCTCATACAATAAAATATAGCATCACATCTTGACCATATCACATCACAACATGCCCTGCAAAAATTAGACGTCCTCTACTTTGTTGTTTGCAAAATTTACGTGGCTGCTACGGGCTTAGCAAGAACCGTTCTTACCTACGCATCAAAACCACAACGATAGTTCGTCAAGTTGGTGATGTTTTAACCTTTGCAAGGACCAGGCGTAGCCACACTCGATTAAGCTAAAGTGAGAGAGACAGACACCCGCCAGTCTCACGTAACGGTGAAACCAGTCTCGCGTAAGCGTACGCGTAATGTCGGTCTGGGCCGCTTCATCTCACAGTACCGCCGAACCAAAGTATGACATGCTGGTAAGCAGTATGACTTGTATCACCCACAACTCACTTGTGTTCTACTCGTTCATATAAAATCAACGCATAAAACCTAGGCTTTGATGCCACTGTTGGGGAACGTAGTAATTTCAAAAAAATTCCTACGCACACGCAAGATCATGGTGATGGCATAGCAACGAGAGGGGAGAGTGTTCGTCCACGTACCCTCGTAGACCGTAAGCGGAAGCGTTAGCACAACGCAGTTATTGTAGTCGTACGTCTTCACGATCCGACCGATCCAAGCACCGAACGTACGGAACCTCCGAGTTCAGCACACGTTCAGCTCGATGACGATCTCCGGCCTCCGATCCAGCAAAGCTCCGGAGATGAGTTCCGTCAGCACGACGGCGTGGTGACGGTGATGATGTTCTACCGGCGCAGGGCTTTTCCTAAACTCCGCGACGACACGACCGAGGTGGAATATGGTGGAAGGGGGCACCGCACACGGCTAAGGAACGATCCGTAGATCAACTTGTGTGTCTATGGGGTGCCCCCCGCCCCCGTATATAAAGGAGCCAGGGGGAGGAGGCGGCCGGCCAAGGAGGGCGCGCCAAGGGGGGAGTCCTACTCCCACCGGGAGTAGGACTCCCTTCTTTCCAAGTAGGAGTAGGAGAAGGGGGGAAAGAGGAGGAAGAGGGGAAGGAAAGGGGGGTGCCGCCCCCCTTCCCTTGTCCTATTCGGACTAGGAAGGGGAGGGGCGCGCGGCCCCCTCCTGGCTCCTTCCCTCTTCTCCCTCGAGGCCCATGTAGGCCCAATAACCCCCCGGGGGGTTCCGGTAACCTCCCAGTACTCCGGTAAAATGCCGATTTCACCCGGAACGATTCCTCGTCATGTCCGTGATCACATCCGGGACTCCGAACAAACTTCGGTACATCAAAACTTATAAACTCATAATAAAACTGTCATCATAATGTTAAGCTTGCAGACCCTACGGGTTCGAGAACTATGTAGACATGATCTAGAACCATTCTCGGTCAATAAGCAATAGCGGGACCTGAATGCCCATATTGGTTCCTACATATTCTACGAAGATCTTTATCGGTCAAACCGCATAACAACATACGTTGTTCCCTTTGTCATCGGTATGTTACTTGCCCGAGATTCGATCGTCGGTATCCAATACCTAGTTCAATGTCGTTACTGGCAAGTCTCTTTACTCGTTACGTAATGCATCATCCCGTAACCAACTCATTGGTCACATTGCTTGCAAGGCTTATTGTGATGTGCTTTACCGAGAGGGCCCAGAGATACCTCTCCGACGATCGGAGTGACAAAACCTAATCTCGAAATACGCCAACTCAACATGTACCTTCGGAGACACCTGTAGTACTCCTTTATTATCACCCAGTTACATTGTGATGTTTGGTAGTACCCAAAGTGTTCCTCCGGTAAACGGGAGTTGCATAATTCTCATAGTTATAGGAACATGTATAAGTCATGAAGAAAGCAATAGCAGTATACTAAACGATCAAGTGCTAGGCTAACAGAATGGGTCATGTCAATCACATCATTCTCCTAATGTTGTGATCCCATTAATCAAATGACAACACATGTCTATGGTTAGGAAACATAACCATCTTTGATTAATGAGCTAGTCAAGTAGAGGCATACTAGTGACTATATGTTTGTCTATGTATTCCCACATGTATCATGTTTCCGGTTAATACAATTCTAGCATGAATAATAAACATTTATCATGATATGAGGAAATAAATAATAACTTTATTATTGCCTCTAGGGCATATTTCCTTCAGTTTTGAATGTCATGGACCATATAAGATGTTCCAGGAATTGAAGTTAATATTTCAAGCAAATACCCGAGTTGAGAGATATGAAGTCTCCAACAAGCTCTATAGCTAAAAGATGGAGGAGAATCGCTCAACTAGTGAGCATGTGCTCAGATTGTATGGGTACTTCAATCACTTGAATCAATTGGGAGTTAATCTTCCAGATAAGATAGTGATTGACAGAATTCTCTAGTCACCATCACTGAGTTACTAGAACTTCGTGATGAACTATAGTATGCAAGGGATGACGGAAACGATTCCCGAGATCTTCATGACGTTGAAATCGACGATGGTAGAAATCAAGAAAGAGCATCAAGTGTTGATGATTGACAAGACCAATAGTTTCAAGAAAAGTCGAAGGGAAAGAAAGGGAAACATCAAGTAGAATGGAAAACGAGTTGCCACTCCCGTGAAGAAGACCAAAGCTGGACCAAAGCTTGAAACTGAGTGCTTACACTGCAAAGGAAATAGTCACTGGAAGCGGAAATGCCCTAAATATTTGGTGGATAAGAAGGATGGCAAAGTGAACAAGGGTGTATTTGATATACAGGTGTTTTGATGTGTGCCTTACTAGTGTTTATAGTAGCCCCTGAGTATTTGATACTTGTTCGGTTGCTAAGATTAGTAAATTGAAACAGGAGTTACATAATAAACAGAGACTATTTGAGGGGAAGTGACGATGAGTGTTGGAAATAGTTCCAAGATTGATATGATCATCATCACACACTCCCTATATTTTCGAGATTAGTGTTAAACCTAAATAAATGTTATTTAGAGTTTGCGTTGAGCATGAAGATGATTTGATCATGTTTGTTGCGATACGGTTATTCATTTGAAGTTAAAGAATAATTGTTATTCTGTTTACATGAATAAGACCTTCGATGGTTATACACCTAATGAAAATAGTTTGTTGGATCTCGATCATAGTGATACACATATTCATAATATTGATGCCAAAAGATGCAAAGTTAATAATGATAGTGCAACTTATTTGTAGCACTGCCGTTTGGGTCATATCGGTGTAAAGCGCATGAAGAAACTCCATAAAGATGGATTTTTGGAATCACTTGGTTATGAATCATTTGATGCTTGCGAACCGTGCCTTTTGGGCAAGATGACTAAAACTCCGTTCTCTGGAACAATGGAACAAGCTACTGACTTATTGGAAATAATACATACCGATGTATGCGATCCAATGAGTGTTGATGCTCGTGGCAAGTATCGTTATTTTCTGACCTTCACAAGATGATTTGAGCAGATATGGGTATATCTACTTGATGAAACATAAGTCTGAAATAGTTGAAAGGTTCAAAGAATTTTAGAGTGAAGTGGAAAAATCATCGTAACAAGAAAATAAAGTTTCTGCGATCTTATCGCAGAGATGAATATTTGAGTTACGAGTTTGGTCTTCAATTAAAACAATGTGGAATATTTTCACAGCTCACGCCACCTGGAACACCACAACGTTATGGTGTGTCCGAACGTCGTAACCGCACTTTATTGATATGGTGCGATCTATGATGTCTCTTACTGTTTTACCACTATTGTTTTGGGGTTATGCATTAGAGACAACTGCATTCACGTTAAAAAGGGCACCATCTAAATCCGTTGAGACGACACCATATGAACTGTGGTTTAGCAAGAAACCCAAGTTGTCGTTTCTTAAAGTTTGGGGCTGTGATGCTTATGTGAAAAAGTTTCATCCTGATAAGCTCAAACCCAAATCGGAGAAGTGTGTCTTCATAGAATACCCAAAGGAAACTGTTCGGTACACCTTCCATCACAGATCCGAAGGAAAGATATTCGTTGCTAAAAATGGATCCTTTCTAGAGAAGGAGTTTCTCTCGAAAGAAGTGAGTGGGAGGAAAGTAGAGCTTGATAAGGTAATTTGTACCTTCTCCAAAATTGGAAAGTAGTTCATCACAGAAATCAGTTCCAGTGATTCCCACACCAATTAGTGAGGAAGCTAATGATGATGATCATAAAGCTTCAGATCAAGTTACTACCAAACTTTGTAGATCTTCCAGATTAAGATCCGCACCAGAGTGGTACGGTAATCCTATTCTAGAAGTCATGTTACTAGACCATGATGAACCTACGAACTATGAGGAAGCGATGATGAGCCCAGATTCCGCGAAATGGCTTGAGGCCATGAAATCTGAGATGGGATCCATGTATGAGAACAAAGTGTGGACTTAGGTGGAGTTGCCCGATGATCGGCAAGCCATATTGTATAAATGGATCTTCAAGAGGAAGACAGATGCTGATAATAGTGTTACTATCTACAAAGCTCGACTTGTCGCAAAAGGGTTTTCGACAAGTTCAAGGTGTTGACTACAATGAGATTTTCTCAACTGTAGCGATGCTTAAGTCTGTCCGAATCATGTTAGCAATTGCCACATTTTATGAAATCTGGCAAATGGATGTCAAAACTGCATTCCTTAATGGTTTTCTTAACGAAGAGTTGTATATGATGCAACCAGAAGGTTTTGTCAATCCTAAAGGTACTAACAAAATGTGCAAGCTCCAGCGATCCATCTATGGACTGGTGCAAGCATCTCAGAGTTGGAATATACGCTTTGATAAGTTGATCAAAGCATATAGTATTATACAGACTTGCAGTGAAGCCTGTATTTACAAGAAAGTGAGTGGGAGCTCTGTAGCATTTCTGATACTATATGTAGATGACATATTGTTGATCAGAAATGATATAGAATTTCTGGATAGCATAAAGGGATACTTGAATAAAAGTTTTTCAATGAAAGACCTCGGTGAAGCTGCTTACACATTGAGCATCAAGATCTATATAGATAGATCAAGACGCTTGATATTATTTTTAATGAGTACATACCTTGATAAATTTTTGAAATAGTTCAAAATAGAACAATCAAAGAAGGAGTTCTTGCCTGTGATGCAAAGGTGTGAAGTTGAGTAAGACTCAAGACCCGACCATGGCAGAAAATAGAAAGAGAATGAAAAGTCATTCCCTATGCCTCAGTCATAGGTTCTATAAAGTATGCTATGCTGTGAACCAGACCTATTGTATACCTTGCTCTGTGTTTGACAAAGGAATACAATTTTGATCTAAGAGTAGATCACTGGACAGCGGTCAAGAATATCCTTAGTGAGGACTAAGGAGATGTTTCTCGATTATGGAGGTGATAAAAGAGCCCGTCATAAAAAGTTACAACGATGCAAGCTTTTACACCAATCCAGATGACTCTAAGTCTCAATCTGGATACATATTGAAAGTGGGAGCAATTAGCTAGAGTAGCTCCGTGCAGAGCATTGTGGACATAGAATATTTGCAAAATACATACGGCTCTGAATATGACAGACCCGTTGACTAAACTTCTCTCACAAGCAAAACATGATCATACCTTAGTACTCTTTGGGTGTTAATCACATAGCGATGTGAACAAACCCTTTGGGTGTTGATCACATGATGATGTGAACTATGGGTATTAATCACATACAGATGTGAATATTGGTGTTAAATCACATGGCGATGTGAACTAGATTATTGACTCTAGTGCAAGTGGGAGACTAAAGGAAATATGCCCTAGAGGCAATAATAAAGTTATTATTTATTTCCTTATATCATGATAAATGTTTATTATTCATGCTAGAATTGTATTAACCGGAAACATAATACATGTGTGAATACATAGACAAACATAGTGTCACTAGTATGCCTCTACTTGACTAGCTCGTTTATCAAAGATGGTTATGTTTCCTAGCCATGGACAAAGAGTTGTCATTTGATTAACGGGATCACATCATTAGGAGAATGATGTGATTGACATGACCCATTCCGTTAGCCTAGCACTTGATCGTTTAGTATATTGCTATTGCTTTCTTCATGACTTATACATGTTCCTGTAACTATGAGATTATGCAACTCCCGTTTACCGGAGGAACACTTTGGGTGCTACCAAACGTCACAACGTAACTGGGTGATTATAAAGGAGTACTACAGGTGTCTCCAAAGGTACATGTTGGGTTGGCGTATTTCGAGATTAGGTTTTGTCACTCCGATTGTCGGAGAGGTATCTCTGGGCCCTCTCGGTAATGCACATCACTATAAGCCTTGCAAGCAATGTAGCTAATGAGTTAGTTACGGAATGATGCATTACATAACGAGTAAAGAGACTTGCCAGTAACGAGATTGAACTAGGTATTGGATACTGACGATCGAATCTCGGGCAAGTAACATACCGATGACAAAGGGAACAACGTATGTTGTTATGCGGTTTGACCGATAAAGATCTTCGTAGAATATGTAGGAGCCAATATGAGCATCCAGGTTCCGCTATTGGTTATTGACCGAGAATAGTTCTAGGTCATGTCTACATAGTTCTCGAACCCGCAGGGTCCGCACGCTTAACGTTACGATGATAGTTATATTATGAGTTTATGAGTTTTGATATACCGAAGGAGTTAGGAGTCCCGGATGAGATCGTGGACATGACGAGGAGTCTCGAAATTGTCGAGACGTAAAGATCGATATATTGGACGACTATATTCGGAGTTCGGAAAGGTTTCGAGTGATTCGGGTATTTTTCGGAGTACCGGAGAGTTACGGGAATTCGCCGGGGAGTATATGGGCCTTATTGGGCTTTAGGGGAAAGAGAGAGGAGAGGTTGGGCGCCCCCAAGGCCTAGTCCGAATTGGACTAGGGGGAGGGGCTGCGCCCCTTCCTTCCTTCTCTTCTCTTCCCCCTTTCCTTGACTCCTACTCCTACTACTTGGAAGGGGGGGAATCCTACTCCCGGTGGGAGTAGGACTCCTCCTTGGTGCGCCTCCTCCTAGGCCGGCCACCCCCTCCTTTGCTCCTTTATATACGGGGGCAGGGGGCACCCTAGAACACACAAGTTGATCTACGGATCGTTCCTTAGCCGTGTGCGGTGCCCTCCTGCACCATATTCCACCTCGGTCATATCGTCGCGGAGTTTAGGCGAAGCCCTGCGCCGGTAGAACATCATCATCGTCACCACGCCGTCGTGCTGACGGAACTCATCCTCGAAGCTTTGCTGGATCGGAGCCCGGGGATCGTCATCGAGCTGAACGTGTGCTGAACTCGGAGGTGCCGTATGTTCGGTGCTTGGATCGGTCGGATCGTGAAGACGTACGACTACATCAAGCACGTTGTCATAACGCTTCCGCTTACGGTCTACGAGGGTACGTGGACAACACTCTCCCCTCTCGTTGCTATGCCATTACCAAGATCTTGCGTGTGCGTAGGAATTTTTTTGAAATTACTACGTTCCCCAACATATCCGGTATTTGTAGTGTTGTGAATTTGTTTTGTCATTTGTCAAATTTCTATCAACTTTGATCATGTGAATTAAATGAATAGACACAAAAAGGTGTGTTGACACCATGGCATCTCCATTAGACGAGACCCTAATTTTTTTTACAACATAACCGTTGCCTATGAGACTTAGTGTGAAACCTCGCCCCCCTATGTCGAAATCCTGGCTCCGTCCCTGAACACTGTACCCTTGTACCATCAGTTACCCTCTCCATCTGCACACATGGAGTCTTTTCTCCTACTTAACTAAATGACGTAGGGCCCAATTTGTGACCGTGAAGCTGGCGGAATGCAGCACTATAAGAGAAACAAACTTGATTGGATCGAGTAGTAAGCATGCATCATCCAACCAGCTTGTATGTTTTGCACATCGATCGAGTTCCACGTCCAGTTTGCTGGGTGTTTTCGTCTTGAGCTCCTTTATACATCAGATCATTTTTAGACCATTATTTTTTTGTGGTTCAAGGGCTTAGATGAAGAAATACTCAAGGATTTTTTGTGGTTCAAGGGCCAAGCAGCCAAGCACGCGTGGCACCGGGGCGGGGTGAACGTGGTTGAGGCCGCCGGACAGGAGGAGAGTGCGCGTGACGCTGGCGTCCACAAGGAAAGGGACTGCACGTACCAATGGCAGAGGTATTTTTTCTTAAATTTTAGAATGTGATTTTCAAATAATGGTTTGACAATACAATCATCGAGGCCAAGTTGCGCAGCAAGATTTCTGGTGACATGGCTTAACTACTTGATAGTGTGTTATATTGAGATATTCAAAAGTATTGTTCTTGGTAAAATCAACGAAGATTTTTAACATATATGGCGGGGCGCTGCCATGTCCCAGGTCTTTTAGACACCACTAAAGCTTTCTTTTCGGTATGATTAGGTTGTTTTTCTACTCCTACTTCAGTGTATGCTTATATTTTCACTGTGTATTTCTTAATCTGTTTAGGATCAGATAAGAGTATTGATGTGCATTGTTACTGTGTGCTTATCTATTTTGGTCCTCCGCCATCTCAAAAAAGAAACTGGTGCTTAAGAGTTCAACCCATCTCAAAAAAGTTTCGTCCTCCGTCACTGGCTATAGCTAGCTGACTTACTACTTCTATACTAGTGCATACATGAAGCAACATATACACACTCCGATGGACTATATATATGCATGCCAAATGCCTAGCTAAATCATTAGATATCGATGTAGATTCTCGTGACTATATCACTGCCACACCTTGCTGCATGGAATCCGTTCATGCTTTATATTGTTTTCACTTTCTCTTGACATGAAGAATGCATGCATGCACAACACGTGTGGCTCTCACTCGAAATGGCCGCGATGTTGCGTACTTTTGGATCTCACCAAATTAACCATGCATTTTCATTAGAGTTTGTGATGTAATAAAATAAGGCGCCGGTGCCGTGTAGGGATATTTTTTGTGGTCATGCTTTATCTTTGAATGATTTTTGCGTGCGTTTGAATCTCACCAAATTAACCATGCATTTTCATTAGAGTTTGTTATGTAATCCAAAGAGGCGCCTGGGCAGTGTAGGGATATTTTTTTTCGGTGGTCATGCTTTGTCTTTCAATGTTTTTTTCTTAATCTTATTTTTTATTCTTAGATGTTCTTAAAATTGGCTTGTTGGATGCACATACATACATGCATGCATCATGAATATTTCAACGGTACTTGCATAGTTGCATGCATTGATTTTTGTGTTGCTTCGGGGTCGTCCAAGAGAGGTTGACTTGCAACATTCAAGCTCGTATGTACACTACGAGGAGCTATGAAACCATGCATACATGCACATCATATATTTGTATGAATGCATACTCGCACACGAGTGCATACCTACCCAGGAACTAGCAGCAGACGTGTGTGCATTGAAAGAAGAGCGCCCGCCCTATTAGGTGCTTCATACGTACAGTACCCACTAGTAGAAAAGAGGGCTTTGGTCCAGGCCGGGTTAGCCCATTAGTTCTGGTTCAATCCAGAACCGGAACTAATGGGGGCATTAGTCCCGGTTCGTGAGCCCAGGGGGCCGACCGGGCCACGTGGGCCATTTGTCCCGGTTCGTCTGGACCTTTTAGTCCCGGTTGGTGCCAGGAACCGGGACTAAAGGGTGCGATGCCCATTAGTACCAGTTCGTGGCACCAACCGGGACTAAAGGTTAGACTTTTAGTCCCGGTTCGAGCCACGAACCGGTACTAATGGGGTTTGAGGCATTAGTACCGGTTCATGGCACGAACCGGTACTAAAGGTCCCATTTTCAAACTCTACCCCCCCCCCTAGTGGATCGCCTTTTCAGTTTTCAAAAAAATAAAAAAAATGATAAAAATGTCAAAAAAATAAAAGAAAATAAGTTTTCCATGTGATATGTGGTCAAGTTGTTGGGAAAATTAACAAATATGAATTTCGACTTTATTTGCAAAATCTCTCTAGAATTTAGTAAAATGGGCATAACTTTTGCATACTAATTCGGATGAAAAAGTTTTTTATATGAAAAATCATCTACTCGAAAAGTTACATCCAAATTTAACGGGGGGAACACCGTTAAACGTTTTCAAAATCCTCAAAAGCCTAACAGAAAAAAGTTACGGGGCTTTCAAGATCTAGAGTGGAAAAAATCGAGAAAATTCCAAACTGTGGTCAAACTGTGGTCAAATAATGGTCAAACTAATTGTTCTAGAATATTAGTGTTACTAAAAAATTATTTCAGTTATTTTGAATTTTGGTCAAATCTGGTCAAACTGGGGTAAAACAATGGTCAAACTAATTATTCAAGAAATATTAGTGTTACTAAATAATTATTGTTTTTTAAAACAATAGTTTCAAACTAAAACAGTGAAATGTGTCCCTTCATGCTCAAGCAAAATTCCTGAGGGTTAATAGGATTGACATCTTACTATTGTCAGAAAAACAACAAGTGCAGACTTGAAAACGAGGGAGAATAGAACCCGGAAGTTAAGCGTGCTCAGGCTGGGGGAGTGGGAGGATGGGTGACCGTGCGGGAAGTTAGATGATTTGGAATGATGAGGGGTGATTAGAGATTAGAGGATAAATTGAGCAGTGATGAGGGGTGGTGATTAGAGATTAGAGGTTAAAGTAATTCAGAAATTTGAAAATAAAAAAATTTCAAAAAAAATCATAAATTTTCCTTTAGTCCCGGTTGGTGTTACCAACCGGGACTAAAGGTGGAGCTCCACGTGGCCGCGAAGAACCGGGACTAAAGGGGAGAGGCATTAGTAACGACCCTTTAGTCCCGGTTCAAAAACTGGGACTAAAGGGCCTTACCAACCGGGACAAAAGCCCCTCTTTCTACTAGTGATCCAAGCAAGGTAGCACACACGGTATGACCAACTCTGACGAGAACCCTAGCATGTATGTACGACCATCAAATGTCATGGACCTTTTGAGGGAAAAATGACACTCGTACCCTGCTTGTGGTTTGGTTCATCTATGTACATTTTAATGTATGTCTACTAGGTAGACAAGTATGATTCGTACTCAGTCTGTTGCGCGTGCATTGCATCATGTAATGCTTGTTTGAGATTTCATAGGGGTGAGATATTGGAATGACATCTGAGCAGCCCAAACCAAGAAGCTTGCATAAGGTAAGAGTCACAGATATGTTGTGCATGCATACATTCTTCATGTAAACAGAACAAGTAAATAATATAAAGCATGAACCGATTGTATGCAGTTGGGTTTGCAGTGATATACAAATGACTAATATGCATGACTATCGGATGCTCTAGCTAGGCATTTTGCAGGTGTGCATATATATAGCTCATCACAAGTGTACATCTTCCTTCCTCCCGCAACAAATACTCCCTGTATGAACTAATATAAGGCATTTTAGATCACTAAAATAGTGATCTAACAAGTTTCATATTAGTTTGTAGATGGAGTACTAGTAGTAACGAGTCAGGTAGTTTTATCCTAAATTTAGATGGAAGCATGTAGTCTTGGAGTGGTAGATATTCCGATTAATTGCAATGAGATTTTGGAGTGAAACAAACAAGCCATTTGTTCTCCAATACAAGCAGCATTTAATAGTCGATCATAGTATCCAGGATGTGACCGATTGTCTGTCGTTCTTGTATTGAGCACTCCCATGGTGAGAGAGAGAGCCGGAAGTACTGCGGTGACCAAGCTTGCAAGAGGGACATGTCCTTTGTCAGCGACAAAGCGAGCCGCGGCTTCATCCTCTACAAGAACTATGGCTGCTTCGTTAATGGTGGAGACTTCATCATCCATAATGACTTAGCAGTGTGAGCACCATCTTTGTCAATGAGAACCTTGACAGCGCCTAAGAGGTATTGGCTCGACTATTTCAATTTCAGCATTGCCCGTTGGCATGCGTTTACAGGAGCAGGAGATTCTTCCTGAATCCAATTGCATTGGGTTTTGACAGTAGCTACGGGACCCCTGTATGGTGATTACGTGCCATTAGGGAAAACTGTGGCAGAGCAAGCACTTTCAGCACTCTATCGGTCTAACTTCTGATGCAGGGCAACAAGGAAAACTCTTACGAGATCAACAACAGCACCACTCATAATGTTTCTCGAGGATCACCAGTTTTTCCCCATCAGGAACATTGTGGAGCAACAATGGAATTCAAACAATTCAGTATTTCCTTCGCACCAGGTAACATTGTAGGGATTCTAGGTGTGCTTGGGTAGGCAGTTAGGCACAGATAAGTGAACTATACTGAGGACCGGCTACTGAGCCATAATGCTACCCCTTTCCCTATGTTCTCTACTATCTAAAAAATAAGTAAGGTTACCTAGTGCGAGTTCCTCCTTGAGGGTTTTGACGTGGATCTTGCTGATATTTGTCCCTGTCTAATATCTTGGTATGCGCCCCTGTCCTCCTCTCCAGTCGTGCTCGAGCCTCTCCCACTTGCTGATTTTACAAAACAACTTGAAGCTGGACTTGCCCTGAAGTTCTGGGTCACACCATCGCTAGAACCATGGAAAGGTTGCACCCGACAATAGCACGATAGGAAATGAATAGAGAAAACCAACGGGAGACTCGTAAAAGAAAAAAGAAGTCAAACTTGTAGACTTCTCCACAAAACAGATTATATATTGAATTTCAAGGACTTCACTAGGGAGGCTCGGTCTGTCACGCGACATGCAATGGCATTTCATATCAACATTACAACAAATTGATTCGCCCTTGTCCACGACCAACCTCAATGTGATTGATAATGTGTTTTAATTAAATCCATTTTGTATACTACAGAGGATTAACCATATGATTCGTTTCATTACATATATTATTCTCTACTTCCCGCTAATTCTACAGGGAAAATCATACTCTCCTTCTTGCACGACCAAACTGTTAGAGTATACACGCATATATCTATATTTTGGGCGAATATGATTTGAAATCATCTCGTATCTTTTCTCTGCAATCATCTCGTATACTTTCTCTAGGAGAAGCTTCTTGGCATCCAAATATTGTACCTATCACTACTGGAATCTGGGATTTCGCCCGGTTTTGAGTGTTTGTTGAGGTCTTTGTATCGAGGACCTAGCCAAACACCATCCTTGCCGAGTTTGATTCAATTTTGCATTGGGCTAAGAAATCTTTGCCGAGTTTCGTGTCTTTTTGCACCGGGCAAAAAAGCTTTGCTGATTTCCTTTTTTGCACTCAGCAAATATTATATTTTCGAATTTTCTTGTCCCCTTACTTTCCAGAGTATGTTTTATTTCCACAAACAAAACATTTATTTTTATGTTTATTTTCCTCTCCTTTCTCTTATTTGTTTTCCTTTGTACATTATTTGTTTGCCTATTCCCTTTTATGCTCTGCTTTTTTATTTTCTATTTCCTCCCCCCGTCTCCATTTCGGGCCACAGTCCACAGATTGTCGCCCGGCCAATCAAACGATGACAAGCGAAACACATCATGTACACAACGGGACACCTCGAGTCGGCACACCATCTTTCCGCCGTATCGCATTCACGGTGACATATCCATCACTCAGTACGTAGAAGCAAACTACCCAACGTTGCGATCAATTCAACGGCTAGCTTCGTAGTACATGATAAATCAACTCAGCATACTGTTTGCACACGAACACGTCATCGTGTACCTCCAACGCCGAGGGTGATGCACCGCAGCTCACGTCGAAGAAGACCCGTCTGAAAGCGCAGTACGCAAGCAATCCGGCGGACGCTTTGTAGACCCGAAACCCCGCGCCCCCGGGAGGGACCTCGTCAGGGCACGGGGCGGCTATGGGGCCCTAGGTCGACTTGATCGCCCCTTGGGCCTCGAGGTTCGCCACCCGGCAACCGGAAGAACGAACGAAGAACGAGGAAGAAGAAGAACAAAGGGAGAAAATAAAAGTAAAGGTAAAAGGTGGTAGATGATTTTGTCGATTTTGTGTTGTTCAATCGGCCATCGCCTCTCATCTATTTATGAGGTGGCTGGACTTCCCGTACAAGAAAGGGACTAAAGATTCCGTCCAAAACACCAAAAATCCTAACCTAACTCGGAAAAGAATCTTTGGCAATTTTCCGGATCAACTCGGAGCCACCGAGTGGTTTGTTTCGGTCCCACCGAGTGAAAGTTGCCAACTTTTTGTATCCTTCTGTCATCTCCCGGATCAACTCGGTCTCACTGATTGGTTTGTTTCGGTCCCACTGAGTGAACATTGCCAACTCTGTCTATCTCTTCTTCTGTAATTTTCCGGATCATCTCGGTCTCACCGAGCTAATCAACTCGGTCGGTCCGAAATGACTCTGCAGCTTCTGTTTTTGACCTTGTTTTGCCTCCATAGGTTGCATATGACCTCGGATTAAGACGATTTTTATATCAAAATCAATCATTTCGACGAGACACACAACTTTCATGGCGACACATTTTCCATTAGAGGGCATCTTTATTGAGTTTTATGACATTCTTTAATCTGGTGTCAACATGAGTCCCTCTGAACTTGTCATAACTATTGCATCCTAGCTTCATTTTAGACCATCTTCATATCCTTCTTGACCTTCTTAAACAGAGCCATCCATGGTGACTTCCAATCATAAGTTTGAATTAATCTTGACATAGCCTTAAGCAACTTTTACGATTGTGCCACTTTTAAGCATCAACACTGTGCAACTTTTACGATTAGGCCTGAATAACCCATACATAAGTTCCAGTTCTTGTTAAACTGATAAGTGGTGCAGGGTTGTCCGTCGCCGAGGAAGACGACCCAAAAATCGTCCCAACCGCAACCCCATCCCGCGTATACGACCTGGCAAGACTTGACTTATGTATATTTTTTTAATCTCCTGAGGATGTGATTAGATTCAAGTCGTGCATACTCTATGGCATGTCACATCGGCCAAAATTTGGAGTGAGCTCAAATACATGTCTTCATCGCAAAACAAATTTTGTGTTCGAACACTGTCAGGGACGGATCTAAGGGGGGGCGAGGGGGGGGGGGACCCCCCCTTCCCCCAATGATCGTCTTGTCCCTCGATAGCGATCTGTCGATCGCTAATTTTTTTGGCTTGCCCGCTTGTCCCGTGCTGGCTTCACCCCCCCCCCCCCCTATCCTTCCTCACGCCTTTCTCATTAACGTAAAAGCTTCAGCCCATGTACGGCCCATTACATGCTAAAACCAAAAAATTCACCATCATAAAAGAAAATTGCCTAACAGGCGATCGTGGAAGGAAAAGAGGCCTGTTAATTGCAGCACGCAGCCACGACCTGATTACGCACTCCCATATCGCTAATTTCTCCAAGCCGCTGTTGCTATCGAAACTGACGCCTGAGGGCTGCTGCGATCAGATCTTTCCGTCGGGTCGCCATGGAGAGAAGCGGAGAAGGGAAGGGATCGCCGGAATACGCAGGTGTCTATCCACGCACATGTTGCTGGTTCCCAGCAGAGCGGACACACGGATGGACAACAACCACTCAAGGGGAAAAGGTAATTGATTCTCACATCAGATTAGTTCTTTGCTTTAAAAATTATAGAAGTATAATCAGACAGATTTAGAATCAATTATAACATTCCTACTTGTGCTTGTGTAAACATGAAGAAGAAGAGAGCAGAATTGATTCATAAATTTTTGATTCCGGTTTTGGGACTGGGTTGAGTTAGTGAGGTCCATCTCGCCAATTCCAATAAATAATGAGATTAGGTAATATATTATTTACTACAAATTATTATTTTATAAGATTATCCGGTATTTGTAGTGTTGTGAATTTGTTTTGTCATTTGTCAAATTTCTATCAACTTTGATCATGTGAATGCAATGAATAGACACAAAAAGGGTGTGTTGACACCATGGCATCTCCATTAGACTAGACCCTAATTTTTTTTTACAACATAACCGTTGCGTATGAGACTTAGTGTGAAACCTCGTCCCCCCTGTGTCGAAATCCTGGCTCCGTCCCTGAACACTGTACCCTTGTACCATCAGCTACCCTCTCCATCTGCACACATGGAGTCTTTTCTCCTACTTAACTAAATGACGTAGGGCCCAATTTGTGACCGTGAAGCTGGTGGAATGCAGCACTATAAGAGAAACAAACTTGATTGGATCGAGCAGTAAGCATTTATCATCCAACCAGCTAGTATGTTTTGAACATCGATCGACTTCCTCTTCCAGTTTGCTGGGTGTTTTCGTCTTGGGCTCCTTTATACATCAGATCATTTTCGACCATTAATTTTTTGTGGTTCAATGGCTTAGAAGAAGAAATACTAAACAGAATTGTGGGTAGTAAATTCCGACGTGACGGCCATTTTGGGCACCTCATCGGTGCACGAGGACGCTCACAGTCCACGTCACCACGCGAGGACGCCATGGTTGAGCCCATGGCGCACCTCGAGGCAGCAGGCTGTCTTGCCACTGTACCAGTTCTCATTCTAACAAGGCAAGCGGCTGCCTGGTAGTGGCGGGCAGCTGGCGTGGGATTGCCGAGAAATTTCTCGGGTGCGTGATGTCCCGATGGCGAACAACCTGGATGCGGCACCATACGCAAATGACAAGAACTTCTCCAGCCGTACCCTCAGCAGGCCTCCCGGTGGATTATTTTTAGCGCCGGCACTCAAAAATTGCCCAGTCATGTCCGAGGAGCCTGCTTTGTGCCGGTTTGGGCCGAAATTGACGCCTGCGGACCCAGGCCGAACCCGGCGTGCTAGGAGGCGCCCGGGGCGCCGGGGCAATTGATTTTGGCGCAAATGATAAGAGCAACCCACGCGCCCCGTCGTCCTTATCACCTCGCTTTCCCGCGGGAAATCAATGCCAATGCTGCCCGACGATCAGCCTTCCATTGATTCCTCACGGGCGGTGCGTGCGCGGCGACGCACCACCTCCTGCCACGCGTACACACGGCGCCCACCCCCCGGCCGCTATATAAGCAGCGCCTCCCCCTCCCCCGAGGCCGCACACTGCCCACAACCGCTGAGCTCTCTCTCCGTGGGCAGACACCGCCGACTTTCCTCCCCTCTCTTCTTTCCCAGCCGCGACGATGGGCGAGAGGTTCCCCGGCTATGGGGCAATGGCCCATGGCTTTGGCCGCCGCTCGTTGCACGAGTGGGAGGCGTACCTGCTGTTCGAGGCCAACGCGCCGACGCCTCCGGACATGCGCGCGCCGGGGCGGTGAAAGCTCAGCGCCAGTGGCGTCCCCATTCCTCCGCTGCCAGACGTCACCGTGCGCGCCGACTACTTCGCCGACGAGGTCGCCAGCATGCGGGCATCGCTAACGAATGAGCAACGGGCTCTCCCGCAGTACGCAGCCGACAACCACGAGGCTTGCGCAGCATACTTCTAGCACCGGCAGGCGAAGTGGCTGGCCTCCACCAATGGGGCACCGGTGGTGCGGGGGTCCAAGAACAGCGAGGGCCACCGCCTGTGGTGGGGCGCCCCCGGACGCACTCTCCACGCCGTCCTCGAGCACCTCGAGGGCGGCAACAACCCGCCATTGTTGTACCGTGCCATCCAGGTCCCCCGCCGGAGCGGCGGCTGTCGTGGAATTGTCACGGCAGATGTCCTCGTGTGAGGACTTAGCCGTGGAGCCATCACTACTGGGTTAGCTTAAAGGGGTTAAACAGGACAAATGACACAGAGAGTTTATACTAGTTCGTCCCCTTGCGGTCAAGGTAAAGGCCTAATCCAGTTTGAGGTGGTATTGCTTATGTCTCGATTACCAGGTAGCGAATACGCTTGACCTAACTTTCGATCTCTTGTTTCTTGCCCTGAACCACCGCCGGGTCGTCCCTTTATATACACAGGTTGACGCCCAGCATCTCACGGAGTCCCGCCCGGCTCATAGACAATGTGTCCGGCTCCGTGACTAAATATACTTGCCTTACAATGTAAGTCATACACATATGACGGTTTACCCCTATGGGCCTAGGTCGCCCTTGGGCTTTAGGCCCTTACTTCATGAACCGTCATCTTCGACATCCTCATGGGATTTGTATGGATGAACCGCCATAGGTATTACCCGGCCCCTCCTGGGCGGGTCATACCCAATAGTCATATCCCCAACATTAGGCCTCAGATTGATTTGAACTCGTTCATGTCAATCTTCAACACTTAGAAAAACCCTTCCTTCTTTATTCTTGCGAGATCTCATAACCCGCCATGACATCATCTCCTGCAATTGTGGTAACCCGCAATGACATCACATGTCATCAATATCACACAAACCCCAATATAACTTAATAGATCCTTATCTTTAATAGCCATCCCGAAAATCGAGGCATCCGAACAGCTGGATAACCATTCTTTGGCCTCCTCGTTTTTCGCGCCCACCTGTTACCCTTCTCCTTATAAATAGGGTCAAGCAGCCCTTCTTTCATTTCCCCCTCTTTTCCTTCTCGTCTTCCAACTCTCTCCGTGACGCATCTGCACTTCTGAGCACTGCCGCCGCCGCGAAGCTCATCGTCTTGAACGGGACCAGGGAAATTGCAGCGCCTCTTCATCGCTCATCGGATCCAGTAAGCACCTTATCTTCTCCACCATAGATCTGCATTAGGGATTCTGCAGTTCTTTTGAGTTCATCATCGTTCTTCATCACACTTCTGTTTAATCCTTTCTTTGATCGAAAAATGGCCTTAAAATATGCAGAACCTGTTTCTATCCATCGTCTTAATCACTGAACATACCCTTTAGATGCAGAAATCTCGCCCATGTGCTAGTTCCTCTGCTGCTGCAATATTTAGGCTTTGATTTATTTTCCTTTTTCACACAACACTAGATCCAGATCACCTGCTCCTGTCTATAAAACATGTTTATTCAACACTTAGCAGATTTCACTCTTAATATCAATTTGGTCATGGCGGCTTACATCACCGGTTATCACTAGCCATATATCGTTAGGCCCCTTTTAAGCCGCCACTCTGAATATATACTGTAGCGTTTTAATTCTGGCTTAATGATTCAACTTAAACCGGCAAAATTGTTCTTTCTTTTAGGCTTCTATCTTCACAATGCCGCCGAAGACAGTCACTTCATGTAATTGGGTTCCCTCCATTGTCACTGAGAACACGCTCAGAGACTTTGCCAAAACCGGCTATTTACCAGCAAAAAATGTCATGCATTGGCGCGCCCCCAATCCATACGAAGAAAGACCTCAGCCAAAGGCTGATGAGGTCATTGTTTTTACTGATCACATGAATCGGGGCTTCTCACAGCCCGGTTCTAAATTTTTTCGAGATGTTCTGCACTTCTTTCAGCTTCATCCTCAAGACATCGAACCCATTTCCATGTCAAACATCTGAAACTTCCAAGTTTTCTGCGAAGTATACCTTCAAGAGGAGCCTAATGTTGAACTCTTTAGGGAATATTTTTATTTGAACCGCCAAAACGAGTTTACGAACGGACCCAGCTTGGAACTTGGCGGAATCTCAATTCAACGAAGAATAGATGCTATCTTCCCCTATGCTTGCTTGCCGTGTCACCCCAAAGATTGGAACCAAACATGGATTTACTGCAAAGATACCTCTCCGGCTGACGAGAATCCATTGCCAGGTTATGTTGTCCAGCATCTTGACCCAAAACATCGTCTTCCTGAAAAGCTTACCACTACTGAACATGCCAAGCCTGCCCCGACCATTGCAAAGGTCAAGGCTCTGCTGGGAAGTGGGTTAACTAGCATTGACTTGGTTCGGTGCTGGGTTTCTTGGCGAATCATACCCTTGAGTTGCCGATCCGGCTTACACGGGTGGTGTAAAGGATGCACTACGCCACAGCTCTGTGCGTTTAACTAAGGAAACAATCAATGAAATGACAAAGACCCTTCTGAATGAAGATCCGGAAGACTGCAACAAAGTGGGTCTGAACCCTTTCTGCAAGCTTAACCCGCCACCAGATGTGAGTCTTTAAATTACTTACTTTTACCTTCATCATTCAAATATTCTATTAACTCAACTTTGATGACTTTCACAGGCTGAATCTGATTGTTGGACAAAGAAATATAACCATGAAGCTGCCAAAAAGGACATGGCTGCCAAGAAAGCCGCCAAGAAGAACAAGAAGAAATTAAGTACTTCCGAGCTGTCTGAACTGGACGACAACTCTGAGTCGGAGGTAGCTCTTGATTCTCTTGGCTCCCTTTTCAACTATATTATTGACATTGATTATCATCAGGATGACATGGGGGCCAATCAAGCGATCGAGGAAGAGGTAACTATCATTTCCTCCGACTCCGAGCCATTGCCAAGACAGAAAATTCGAAGAGTAACCCGGAAATTAAGCTTTTGACACCCCTTAGCTTATCTGGATCCTCACTTTCTTTTGAAGCAACAGCAGCACGAGAACCAGCGATAGACTCAGACCAGCAGAGGTGAATAATTATCTTCCGATTTACCAAACACTCTAGCTCTGAGGAAACGTCGAAACGAGGTCATCCCAAATGTAAACTGCTTTTATCCTCTGGCGGGTCTCATTTGCCAGCCACTTAATTCTTCCAATTCAAACTATCAGGAAACTTCTCTCTCCTCTTTCGGCGACTCATCACAGACCCAGCTGCCGGCTTTGAAGACTGCTCCTGGGTAATAACAATTTCTTCATTCTCTATCTCCTTATGCTCCTTTATATTTAAACTGACCTCTCATGACCCATGTAGTGGAAAGGCCAAGCCTAGCAAGAAGGCAAAGGTGATCAAACCGGCTGAAAACCCCAAAGTTCCTGAACCGGAGAAACCAATTCCAGCGTCCGACACCTCCACGCCACAAGCAGAAGAACCTATTCATGATGTTCCACCAGAAATTCCTGACCCTTCCGTTGACCAGACAAACAACAATCCTTTGAATGCTGAATCATCAAGACCAATTAAACCGGCTGAGACACATGCCGATGATGTGATGATCACGAGCACAGGCTTTAGAGAGCCGGGAAGACCTACTGTCTTGGCCAAACACTCCGCCAAAGAAGAATATATTGAGAAACGAAAAGTGAGATTTGATGTTGCCAACTACTCTCAGTTGAGCATTAACGAAGTATCCTCTGGTTATCTCAACCAAGTGCACACCAGCCGCGACCTTGAAGTTGACATGGTGAAGCAGATGCATAAAAAATATGAGGTATGGACTACTGCTTTAATGAATTATGCATATCCTGTCAGCCCCCTAGTCTAGCGTGTATGATAGGATTGAATATGTTGTAGACTTAGAGTAACCATGAGTATAAATTGTGCCCTTGATAGAATCTTTCAAAATCCGGCTTAAACCATCCGAGTTAAAGCAGATCTTTAATGATTAACACTGCATCCATAGCCTCCAAGGGCCGGGTTAATCAGCATGAATGAGCCGGTCCTATTCATTATTGTTTATAAATCAAAGCTTACTTGTGTAGCCCCCATGAGTCGGCTCTGATCGTTTGCGGCACAAATGGGTCATCATAAAGTAGTAAGAAGACACAAGCAATATGCATTATCCCCCAAGTGCCAAGTACTCTTGCTTGCAAAGTGCTTGGGACTTATATACATAAGCCGTAGTATGAATAATTTCTTCGGCAGGCATTAGCCCCCAAGTGCCAAGTGTTGTTGCTTGGAAAAGGCTTGGGACTTCATTTCTGTAACCCAAATATGAACATGATTTTGAACCGGTGTATGTACAGCACACCACTGCTCAACTTCAATCGCAATTGACTGACGTGAAAACCCGGCTGGAGCACCAACAATCTGGGACCCAAAAAGTGGACTCAAAATTCCAATTTAGCTTGGCTAAAACGAAAAAACTGAAGTCCTGTTTTGAGGCTGAAAGAAATGCCTGGGCTGAAGAAAAAACTGCCTTGACACAGCGGGCTGAAAAGGCGGAGGCGGCTCTTCAGGAGGTGACCACTGAGCTTACCGATTTAAAACGCCATGTATCCCAGATGGTTTGTGCAATCTTTGGTGAGTCGCCTTGCGAGTATCAAATTTGAATCTTTTCCTTGATGGTATAAACCGCCTCTAACCAATCTGTAATTATTATTTAGGTCCCAGGAGCAATAATCTAAGTCAAGAGATGCTTGTGAAGCTCAAGGCTGTTTATACACTTGTTGAACAGCTATATACTGGAACTCAACACGCACTGGCCACAATTTCTCCAACTAATCAAGCACCTACTCTCTTCAGTGATGTCTTGAAAAAGCTTTCTGTTCTGCCTGCTAGGATTAACGGGATGAAGCGACCATCTGCTAGAGGTGTTGTGACAGCTTTAAGCCGGGCCAAGGCATGGCTAGCAGAGCTAGACCCAGCCGATATAGCTACTAGGTATCCAAGCTTAAAAGAAGATGGCACTCCCTTTGAGAAGATAGACTTTGCTGCCTGCGTGAAAGAGATACGTACCTTGGCCAGCCTGATTGCAAATGAAACGGATCTTTGAAGATACCAACCGGCTTATGACATGGAGAATCAGAACATGCCCACGCCGACTTATAAAGTGATGGATCTAATTCCCCCAATCCGTAAGCATACTTTCACTCCTGAAGTTGAACCATCAGAACTTATAGATGATGAAGTTGAATTCCAAGCCTTGTGTGGCATCGATTGGTCATCACCAAATTTCCAGCCAGCGGAGGAGGACGAAGAACCGGAGAAGGGTGATCCAGAAGCCTCAAGTCGTCAATGCAAAGAAGAGTGATCCGGCGGGCGGTTCAAAATATGTGATCCTTTGAAAACACTTTATATCTTTGGCTCACTAAGTCATGTAATAGGCTAGTGAAACTTTTCTCTATCGTGCCATCGTGCACGTTTGTGTTTTGCCCAACACTGTTTGATCCGCCACTTGAAAACTATCCTTTTATGAAGGAAATATGCCCTAGAGGCAATAATAAAGCTATTATTTATTTCCTCATATCATGATAAATGTTTATTATTCATGCTAGAATTGTATTAACCGGAAACATGATACATGTGTGAATACATAGACAAACATATAGTCACTAGTATGCCTCTACTTAACTAGCTCATTGATCAAAGATGGTTATGTTTCCTAGCCATAGACATGTGTTGTCATTTGATTAATGGGATCACATCATTAGGAGAATGATGTGATTGACATGACCCATCCCGTTAGCTTAGCACATGATCCTTTAGTATTCTGCTATTGCTTTCTTCATGACTTATACATGTTCCTGTAACTATGAGAATTATGCAACTCCCGTTTACCGGAGGAACACTTTGGGTTACCAAACGTCACAACGTAACTGGGAGATTATAAAGGAGTACTACAGGTGTCTCCGAAGGTACATGTTGAGTTGGCGTATTTCGAGATTAGGTTTTGTCACTCCGATTGTCGGAGAGGTATCTCTGGGCCCTCTCGGTAATACTCATCACTTAAGCCTTGCAAGCATTATAACTAATGAGTTAGTTATGAGATGACGTATTACGAACGAGTAAAGAGACTTGCTGGTAACGAGATTGAACTAGGTATTGGATACCGACGATCAAATCTCGGGCAAGTAACATACCGATGACAAAGGGAACAACGTATGTTGTTATGCGGTTTGACCGATAAAGATCTTCGTAGAATATGTAGGAACCAATATGGGCATCCAGGTCCCGCTATTGGTTATTGACCGAGAATGGTTTTAGGTCATGTCTACATAGTTCTCGAACCCGTAGGGTCCGCACGCTTAACGTTTCGATGACAGTTTTATTATGACTTTATAAGTTTTGATGTACCGAAGTTTGTTCCGAGGCCTGGATGTGATCACGGAGATGACGAGGAGTCTCGGAATGGTCGAGACATAAAGATTGATATATTGGAAGCCTATGTTTGGACATCGGAATAGTTCCGGGTGCAATCGTCATTTTACCGGAGTACCGGGAGGTTACCGGAACCCCCCCGGGGGGTTAATGGGCCTACATGGGCCAAGAGGGAGAAGAGGGAAGGAGCAAGGAGGGGGCCGCGCGCCCCTCCCCCTCCTAGTCCGAATAGGACAAGGGAAGGGGGCTGCGCCCCCCCCCTTTCCTTCCCCTCTTCCTCCTCTTTCCCCCCTTCTCCTACTCCTACTTGGAAAGAGGGAGTCCTACTCCCTCCCGGTGGGAGTAGGACTCCCCCCCTTGGCGCGCCCTCTAGGCCGGCCGCTTCCTCCCCCCTGGCTCCTTTATATACGGGGGCGGGGGGGGCACCCCAAAGACACACAAGTTGATCTACGGATCGTTCCTTAGCCGTGTGCGGTGCCCCCTTCCACCATATTCCACCTCGGTCATATCGTCGCGGAGTTTAGGCGAAGCCCTGCGCCGGTAGAACATCATCATTGTCACCACGCCGTCGTGCTGACGGAACTCATCTCCGGAGCCTTTGCTGGATCGGAGGGCCGGAGATCGTCATCGAGCTGAACGTGTGCTGAACTCGGAGGCCCCGTACGTTCAGTGCTTGGATCGGTCAGATCGTGAAGACGTACGACTACATCAACCGTGTTGTGCTAAACGCTTCCGCTTACGGTCTACGAGGGTACGTGGACGAACACTCTCCCCTCTCGTTGCTATATCATCACCATGATCTTGCGTGTGCGTAGGAAATTTTTTGAAATTACTACGTTCCCCAACAGTGGCATCCGAGCCTAGGTTTTATGCGTTGATGTTATATGCACGAGTAGAACACAAGTGAGTTGTGGGCGATACAAGTCATACTGCTTACCAGCATGTCATACTTTGGGTCGGCGGTATTGTGAGATGAAGCGGCCCAGACCGACATTACGCGTACGCTTACGCGAGACTGGTTTCACCGTTACGAGCACTCGTGCTTAAAGGTGGCTGGCGGGTGTCTGTCTCTCTCACTTTAGCTGAATCGAGTGTGGCTACGCCCGGTCCTTGCGAAGGTTAAAACAGCACTAACTTGACGAACTATCGTTGTGGTTTTTGATGCGTAGGTAAGAACGGTTCTTGCTAAGCCCGTAGCAGCCACGTAAAATTTGCAACAACAAAGCAGAGGACGTCTAACTTGTTTTGGCAGGGCATGTTGTGATCTGATATGGTCAAGACGTGATGCTATATTTTATTGTATGAGATGATCATGTTTTGTAACCGAAGTTATCGGCAACTGGCAGGAGCCATATGGTTGTCGCTTTATTGTATGAAATGCAAACGCCCTGTAATTGCTTTACTTTATCACTAAGCGGTAGCGATAGTCGTAGAAGCAATAGATGGCGTAACGACAACGATGCTACGATGGAGATCAAGGTGTCGCGCCGGTGACGATGGTGATCACGACGGTGCTTCGGAGATGGAGATCACAAGCACAAAATGATGATGGCCATATCATATCACTTATATTGATTGCATGTGATGTTTATCCTTTATGCATCTTATCTTGCTTTGATTGACGGTAGCATTTTAAGATGATCTCTCACTAATTATCAAGAAGTGTTCTCCCTGAGTATGCACCGTTGCGAAAGTTCTTCGTGCTGAGACACCACGTGATGATCGGGTGTGATAGGCTCTACGTTCAAATACAACGGGTGCAAAACAGTTGCACACACGGAATACTCAGGTTATACTTGACGAGCCTAGCATATACAGATATGGCCTTGGAACACGGAGACCGAAAGGTCGAGCGTGAATCATATAGTAGATATGATCAACATAGCGATGTTCACCATTGAAACTACTCCATCTCACGTGATGATCGGACATGGTTTAGTTGATTTGGATCACGTGATCACTTAGATGACTAGAGAGATGTCTGTCTAAGTGGGAGTTCTTAAGTAATATGATTAATTGAACTTAAATTTATCATGAACTTAGTACCTGATAGTATCTTGTTTGTCTATGTTTGTTTGTAGATAGATGGCTCGTGCTGTTGTTCCGTTGAATTTTAATGCGTTCCTTGAGAAAGCAAAGTTGAAAGATGATGGTAGCAATTACACGGACTGGGTCCGTAACCTGAGGATTATCCTCATTGCTGCACAGAAAAGTTACGTCCTGGAAGCACCGCTGGGTGCCAGGCCTGCTGCTGATGCAACTGACGACGTTAAGAACGTCTGGCAGAGCAAAGCTGATGACTACTCTATAGTTCAGTGTGCCATGCTTTACGGCTTAGAACCGGGCTTCAACGACGTTTTGAACGTCATGGAGCATATGAGATGTTCCAGGAGTTGAAGTTAATATTTCAAGCAAATGCCCGGATTGAGAGATATGAAGTCTCCAATAAGTTCTATAGCTGCAAGATGGAGGAGAATAGTTCTGTCAGTGAACACATACTCAAAATGTCTGGGTATAATAATCACTTGATTCAACTGGGAGTTAATCTTCCTGATGATAGTGTCATTGACAGAATTCTCCAATCACTGCCACCAAGCTACAAGAGCTTCGTGATGAACTATAATATGCAAGGGATGAACAAGACTATTCCCGAGCTCTTCGCGATGCTGAAAGCCGCGGAGGTAGAAATCAAGAAGGAGCATCAAGTGTTGATGGTTAACAAAACCACTAGTTTCAAGAAGAAGGGCAAAGGGAAGAAGAAGGGGAACTTCAAAAAGAACGGCAAGCAAGTTGCTGCTCAAGAGAAGAAACCCAAGTCTGGACCTAAGCCTGAAACTGAGTGCTTCTACTGCAAGCAGACTGGACACTGGAAGCGGAACTGCCCCAAGTATTTGGCGGATAAGAAGGATGGCAAAGTGAACAAAGGTATATGTGATATACATGTTATTGATGTGTACCTTACTAATGCTCGCAGTAGCACCTGGGTATTTGATACTGGTTCTGTTGCTAATATTTGCAACTTGAAACAGGGACTACGGATTAAGCGAAGATTAGCTAAGGATGAGGTGACGATGCGCGTGGGAAGTGGTTCCAAAGTCGATGTGATCGCGGTCGGCATGCTACCTCTACATCTACCATCGGGATTAGTATTAGACCTAAATAATTGTTATTTGGTGCCAGCGTTGAGCATGAACATTATATCTGGATCTTGTTTGATGCGAGACGGTTATTCATTTAAATCAGAGAATAATGGTTGTTCTATTTATATGAGTAATATCTTTTATGGTCATGCACCCTTGAAGAGTGGTCTATTTTATTGAATCTCGATAGTAGTGATACACATATTCATAGTGTTGAAACCAAAAGATGCAGAGTTGATAATGATAGTGCAACTTATTTGTGGCACTGCCGTTTAGGTCATATCGGTATAAAGCGCATGAAGAAACTCCATACTGATGGGCTTTTGGAATCACTTGATTATGAATCACTTGGTACTTGCGAACCGTGCCTTATGGGCAAGATGACTAAAACGCCTTTCTCTGGTACTATGGAGAGAGCAACAGATATGCTGGAAATCATACATATAGATGTATGTGGTCCAATGAATGTTGAGGCTCGTGGCGGATATCGTTATTTTCTCACCTTCACAGATGATCTAAGCAGATATGGGTATATCTACTTAATGAAACACAAGTCTGAAACATTTGAAAAGTTCAAGGAATTTCAGAGTGAAGTGGAAAATCATTGTAACAAGAAAATAAAGTTTCTACGATCTGATCGTGGAGGAGAATATTTGAGTTACGAGTTTGGTCTACACTTGAAACAATGTGGGATAGTCTCGCAACTCATGCCACCTGGAACACCACAACGAAATGGTGTGTCCGAACGTCGTAATCGTACTTTACTTGATATGGTGCGATCTATGATGTCTCCTACTGATTTACTGCTATCGTTTTGGGGTTATGCTTTAGAGACGGCCGCATTCACGTTAAATAGGGCACCATCAAAATCCGTTGAGACGACACCTCATGAAACTGTGGTTTGGCAAGAAAGCAAAGTTGTCGTTTCTTAAAGTTTGGGGCTGTGATCCTTATGTGAAGAAACTTCAACCAGATAAGCTCGAACCCAAATCGGAGAAATGTGTCTTCATAGGATACCCAAAGGAGACTATTGGGTACACCTTCTATCATAGATCTGAGGGCAAGATTTTCGTTGCTAAATTCGGATCCTTTCAAGAGAAGGAGTTTCTCTCGAAAGAAGTGAGTGGGAGGAAAGTAGAACTTGATGAGATAACTGTATCTACACCCTTATTGGAAAGTAGTTCATCACAAGAACCGGTTCCTGTGACAACTACACCAATCAGTGAGGAAGCTAATGATATTGATCATGAAACTTCAGATCAAGTTTCTACAGAACCTCGTAGGTCTACCAGAGTAAGATCCGCACCAGAGTGGTACAGTAATCCTATTCTCGAAATCATGTTACTTGACCATGATGAACCTACGAACTATGAGGAAGCGATGATGAGCCCAGATTCCGCAAAATGGCTAGAGGCCATGAAATCTGAGATGGGATCCATGTATGAAAACAAAGTATGGACTTTGGTTGACTTGCCCAATGATCGGCAAGCCATTGAGAATAAATGGATCTTTAAGAAGAAGACTGACGCTGATGGTAATGTAACTGTCTATAAAGCTCGACTTGTTGCGAAAGGTTTTCGACAAGTTCAAGGGGTTGACTACGATGAGACTTTCTCACCCGTAGAGATGCTTAAGTCTGTCTGAATCATGTTAGCTATTGCTGCATTTCATGATTATGAAATTTGGCAAATGGATGTCAAGACTGCATTCTTGAATGGATTTCTAGAAGAAGAGTTGTATATGATGCAGCCGGAAGGTTTTGTTGATCCAGAAGGTGCTAACAAAGTGTGCAAGCTCCAGCGTTCCATTTATGGACTGGTGCAAGCATCTCAGAGTTGGAATAAACACTTTGATAGTGTGATCAAAGCATATGGTTTTATACAGACTTTTGGAGAAGCCTGTATTTACAAGAACGTGAGTGGGAGCTCTGTAGCATTTCTAGTTTTATATGTAGATGACATATTGTTAATTGGAAATGATATAGAATTTCTGGATAGCATAAAAGGATACTTGAAGAAAAGTTTTTCAATGAAAGACCTAGGTGAAGCTGCTTATATATTGGGCATCAAGATCTATAGAGATAGATCAAGACGCTTAATAGGACTTTCACAAACCACATACCTTGACAAAATTTTGAAAAAGTTCAAAATGGATCAGGCAAAGAAAGGATTCTTGCCTGTGCTACAAGGTGTGAAGTTGAGTCAGACTCAATGCCCGACCACAGCAGAAGATAGAGAGAAAATGAAAGATGTTCCCTATGCTTCAACCATAGGCTCTATCATGTATGCAATGCTGTGTACCAGACCTGACGTATGCTTAGCAATAAGCTTGGCAGGAAGGTACCAAAGTAATCCAGGAGTGGATCACTGGACAGCGGTCAAGAACATCCTGAAATACCTGAAAAGGACTAAGGATATGTTTCTCGTATATGGAGGTGACAAAGAGCTAGTCGTAAAAGGTTACATTGATGCAAGCTTTGACACTGATCCAGACGATTCTAAATCGCAAACTGGATACGTGTTTATATTAAACGGTGGAGCTGTAAGTTGGTGCAGTTCTAAACAAAGCGTCATGGCAGGATCTACATGTGAAGCGAAGTACATAGCTGCTTCTGAAGCAGCGAATGAAGGAGTCTGGATGAAGGAGTTCATTTCCGATCTAGGTGTAATACCTAGTGCATCGGGACCAATGAAGATCTTCTGTGACAATACTGGTGCAATTGCCTTGGCAAAGGAATCCAGATTTCACAAGAGGACCAAGCACATCAAGAGACGCTTCAATTCCATTTGGGACCAAGTCCAAGTGGGAGACATAGAGATTTGCAAGATACATACGAATCTGAATGTTGCAGACCCATTGACTAAGCCTCTCTCACGAACAAAACATGATCAGCACCAAGACTCCATGGGTATTAGAATCATTACTATGTAATCTAGATTATTGACTCTAGTGCAAGTGGGAGACTGAAGGAAATATGCCCTAGAGGTAATAATAAAGTTATTATTTATTTCCTCATATCCCGATAAATGTTTATTATTCATGCTAGAATTGTATTAACCGGAAACATGATACATGTGTGAATACATAGACAAACATATAGTCACTAGTATGCCTCTACTTGACTAGCTCATTGATCAAAGATGGTTATGTTTCCTAGCCATAGACATGTGTTGTCATTTGATTAATGGGATCACATCATTAGGAGAATGATGTGATTGACATGACCCATCCCGTTAGCTTAGCACATGATCCTTTAGTATTCTGCTATTGCTTTCTTCATGACTTATACATGTTCCTGTAACTATGAGAATTATGCAACTCCCGTTTACCGGAGGAACACTTTGGGTACTACCAAACGTCACAACGTAACTGGGTGATTATAAAGGAGTACTACAGGTGTCTCCGAAGGTACATGTTGAGTTGGCGTATTTCGAGATTATGTTTTGTCACTCCGATTGTCGGAGAGGTATCTCTGGGCCCTCTCGGTAATACTCATCACTTAAGCCTTGCAAGCATTATAACTAATGAGTTAGTTATGAGATGACATATTACAGAACGAGTAAAGAGACTTGCCGGTAACGAGATTGAACTAGGTATTGGATACCGACGATCAAATCTCGGGCAAGTAACATACCGATGACAAAGGGAACAACGTATGTTGTTATGCGGTTTGACCGATAAAGATCTTCGTAGAATATGTAGGAACCAATATGGGCATCCAGGTCCCGCTATTGGTTATTGACAGGGAATGGTTTTAGGTCATGTCTACATAGTTCTTGAACCCGTAGGGTCCGCACGCTTAATGTTTCGATGACAGTTTTATTATGAGTTTATAAGTTTTGATGTACCGAAGTTTGTTCGGAGTCCTGGATGTGATCACGGACATGACGAGGAGTCTCGGAATGGTCGAGACATAAAGATTGATATATTGGAAGCCTATGTTTGGACATCGGAATAGTTCCGGGTGAAATCGGCATTTCACCGGAGTACCGGGAGGTTACCGGAACCCCCCCCCCCAGGGGGTTAATGGGCCTACATGGGCCAAGAGGGAGAAGAGGGAAGGAGCAAGGAGGGGGCCGCACGCCCCTCCCACTCCTAGTCCGAATAGGACAAGGGAAGGGGGGCGGCGCCCCCCCTTTCCTTCCCCTCTTCCTCCTCTTTCCCCCCTTCTCCTACTCCTACTTGGAAAGAGGGAGTCCTACTCCCGGTGGGAGTAGGACTCCCCCCCTTGGCGCGCCCTCTAGGCCGGCCGCCTCCTCCCCCCTGGCTCCTTTATATACGGGGGCGGGGGGGCACCCCAAAGACACACAAGTTGATCTACGGATCGTTCCTTAGCCGTGTGCGGTGCCCCCTTCCACCATATTCCACCTCGGTCATATCGTCGCGGAGTTTAGGCGAAGCCTTGCGCCGGTAGAACATCATCATCGTCACCACGCCGTCGTGCTGACGGAACTCATCTCCGGAGCCTTTGCTGGATCAGAGGGCCGGAGATCGTCATCGCGCTGAACGTGTGCTGAACTCGGAGGCCCCGTACGTTCGGTGCTTGGATCGGTCAGATCGTGAAGACGTACGACTACATCAATCGCGTTGTGCTAAACGCTTCCGCTTACGGTCTACGAGGGTACGTGGACGAACACTCTCCCCTCTCGTTGCTATATCATCACCATGATCTTGCGTGTGCTTAGGAATTTTTTTGAAATTACTACGTTCCCCAATATTTTATACTTATGATGATGTTGATTTGTGAATATGAGTTTTAGCATTATCCTGCACACAAGTAGATCACAAGAGCCCTGGCGGTTTACCGCGGGGCGGGTCATAATACCCCATATAAAATCAATGGTGATTAAAATAGTTTATAAGCAAGGCCGGTTTTAATCATAATTAGATATAATCAAAAATATCAGACCTGTGAGATGTGATTAAACTGCCAACTTACCATATCAATGCAGTAAGGGTGATAACCCAAAACTTAGAAGACAATACTTCTAAGTATTTAATATCATCATATACTGGCGACATATCGTCCAAAGCCAGGACGGGTTAGCAGAAACCACAAACATACTCAAATATGAGCTGTAAAAATTGAGGCTACATGGCCTGAATCAAGATGAACCCAAAAAATGTTCAGAAAACAAATCAAAGCGAGAAAACGAGGCTTTCATAGGCCGCCAATACTAAAGCTCGAGGCTGTCATGGGCCGCCAAGCCACTGAGTTAACCTTTTACACTCTGCGAAACCGGCCTCACATGACCGCCGTTTTAACCTTGAGAAGTTCAGGATCTATGTTAGACTGACTGTCAAGAGTTCGGCTTGTCATTCCGGGATTACCTGGGCGGAGTGGAAGCTTCTACAAAGTAGGAGAACCCGGAAGGTTTTGGTGAATACACGTGTTGTTCCAAACCAGCTCACAAGGGTAGTAACGCTATGTTCTCTTTGGTGAATACACCTATGTTTGAACAGGAAGCGCCCAAGTTCTTTGTGGCGTTGAGCCGATCAAGAGGGATATTCACAGCTATGCTCAATGAGCAGGAAGCCCCCAAGTGGCCATTGAAAGTGTGGCATTGAGCCGATCAAGAGGGATATTCACAGCTATGCTCAATGAGCAGGAAGCCCCCATGTGACCTTTGAAATTGTGGCATGGCGCCGATCAAGAGGGATATTCACAGCTATGCTCAATGAGCAGGAAGCCCCCAAGTGACCTTTGAAATTGTGGCATTGCGCCGATCAAGAGGGATATTCATAGCTATGCTCAATGAGCAGGAAGCCCCCAAATGACCTTTTCATAATGAAAAAGAGTCATTATTCTTGGAGGTGAAACGACAGAGGCCCTTCTTTATCAGGGATGCCGGCTTTATTATAATCATCATAATATATACATTGTCAAAATATGTACATGTAAGAGCCGGTGGCTCAAGTGTAGTATGGCCGAAGATGAGCAATATTCAACGGCCGGCGGGTCTCCTCCTCTGACTTACATGAGTCCTTGTGGTCTCGAATATCGATAAGGTAGTATGACCCACTGTTCAAATTCTTGCTGACCACAATGGGTCCTTCCCAAGGTGGTGATAGCTTATGCATATCAGTTTGATCCTGGATAAGCCGAAGCACCAAGTCAGCTTCTTGAAAGGTTCTGGTCCTAACCCGGCGGCTATGATAATGATGTAGATCTTGTTGGTAAATCACCGAGCGAGCCTCCGCAAGGTCACGCTCCTCATCTAACAGGTCAAGCGCATCCTGACGTGCTTTTTCATTATCATCTTCAACATAAGCCGCCACGCGGGGCGAGTAGTGACGGATGTCACTAGGAAGAACCACCTCTGCTCCGTAAACCATGAAGAAAGGCGTGTAACCCATAGATCTGTTGGGGGTAGTATTGGTACTCCATAGCACTGAAGGTAACTCCTCCACCCAACAACCCGGCATCCTCTGCAAAGGAACAATAAGCCGGGGCTTGATGCCTCTCAAAATTTCTAGATTGGCTCTTTCAGCTTGACTATTGGATTGGGGGTGAGCTACCGACGATGCGTCAAGTCGAATATGCTCACGTTGACAAAACTCTATCACAGCACCCTTGGACAGGTTAGCGCCATTATCCCACTTTGTGAATTTGTGAACCGCCACCAAAAGGTGGGTCTTTTTGTCCTTGGACCTTTTAAAAGCACAACCATATCAAGCCCCCAAACTGCAAACGGCCAAGTAATTGGAATCATCCTCAATTCTTGAGCCGGCACGTGAGCTCGGCGTGAAAATTTCTGACAACCATCACATTTACTGACCAAATCCTCTACATCAGCGTGAGCCGCCAACCAATAAAATCCATGACAAAAGGCTTTAGCCACAAGAGATTTAGAGCCGGCATGATGACCACAATCTCCTTCATGAATCTCGCGGAGAATTCCACGACCATCTTTTGGAGACACAACGTTGAAACGCCCCAGTAACACTGCAATGGTGTAACTCTTCATTGATAATTGTCACCGATTTAGATCGCCGGGTTATCTGTCTGGCCAAGGTTTTATCCTCAGGTAACTTGCCTCTGGTCATATCAGCCAAATATGGAACTGTCCAATCAGGGATAGCGTGAAGAGCTGCCACCAAATGTGCTTTCGGGTCAGGAATAGCCAGATCTTCCTCTGTAGGCAATTTGTAGAAGGGTTATGTAGAATATACAAAGGAAGTGTTAGGTGGCACCGGCTTACGCTGGGACCCTAACCGGCTTAAGGCATCAGCCGCCTCATTTTTCCTGCGATGAATGTGTTCCACTTGATAACCCTTGAAGTGCCCACCAATAGCATCAACCTCGCGGCGATAAGCCGCCATGAGTGGATCCTTAGAATCCCATTTGCCTGAAACTTGCTAAGCCACCAAGTCTGAGTCGCCAAAACATCTCACCCAGCTTAAACTCATCTTCTTAGCCATCTAAAGACCATGGAGCAGGGCTTCGTACTCAGCTGCATTGTTAGTATAGGGAAACATCAACCTTAAAACATAACAAAACTTGTCACCTCGAGGGGAAGCTTAGACCACTCCAGCCCCTGAGCCCTCCAATTGCCTGGACCCATCAAAGTGAATAGTCCAATATGTGTTATATGGCTTCTCTTCGGGCATCTACAGCTCTGTCCAGTCATTGATCAAATCCACAAGTGCTTGAGACTTGATGGCCGTGCGAGGCATATACTTCAAACCATGAGGCTCAAGCTCAATAGCCCACTTGGCTACCCGACCAGTGGCTTCTATGTTTTGAATAATACCCCCTAAGGGAGCAGAACTAACCACATTGATGGGATGACCTAAAAAATATTGCTTAAGCTTCCGACTGGCCATGAACACCCCATATACGAGCTTCTGCCAGTGCAGATACCTCTTCTTGGACTCAATAAGTACTTCACTAATATAGTAAACTGGTCGTTGAACCGGATATTCCTTGCCTGCTTCCATCCATTCCACCACAATCGCTACACTGGCAGCTCGGGCGTAGCAGCCACATTTAATAACAACGGCTCATTATCAATAGGAGCAGCAAGGACTGGCGGCTCAGCTAGCTGTTTCTTCAAAGCTGCAAACGCGTCGTTAGCAGCATCACTCCAGACAAAGTGATCTATTTTCTTCATCATCTGGTACAATGGTATAGACTTCTCACCCAACCGGATTAAGGCAGCAATACGACCTGCCAGACGTTCAACATCATTGATACACGCCGGCTTTCCCAAGGAGGTAATGGCCTTGATCTTCTCCGGGTTAGCTTCAATGCCTCTGTTAGAAACCAGAAAACCCAAGAGCTTGCCTGCTGGGAGGCCAAAAGCGCACTTGGCCGGGTTAAGCATCATCTTGTAGACCCGGAGATTGTTGAAGGTCTCCTTCAAATCATCTATCAAAGTTTCCTTCTCTCTAGATTTCACCACAATATCATCCACACTAGCATGAACATTGCGCCCAATATGACCGTGAAGGCAATTCTACACACATCACTGGTAAGTAGACTGGGCACTCTTGAGCCCAAAAGGGACAGACACATAGCAGAAGGCTCAAAAGAGAGTGATAAAAGTTGTATTCTCCTGGTCTTTAACTGCCATCTTGATCTGATGATAACCAGAATAAGTATCCAAAAAACTCAAACGCTCACAACCCGCCGTAGCATCAATGATTTGATCAATATGAGGGAGAGCAAAAGGATCAGCCGGACAGGCTTTGTTGAAGTCCGTGTAGTCCACACACATACGCTAAGTGCCATTCTTCTTAAGTACCAACACCGGATTAGCCAAACACTCAGGATGAAAGACTTCAATAATGAACCCAGCCGCCAAAAGCCGGGCCACTTCTTCACAGATGGCCTAACGCCTCTCGTCATTGAAGCGACGAAGGAATTGCTTGACCAGCTTAAACTTTGGATCAATATTAAGTGTGCTCAGCGAGTTCCGTCGGTACACCTGGCATATCAGAAGGTTTCCATGCAAAGATTTCCCAGTTCTCACGGATGAACTCGATGAGCGCGCTTTTCTATTTTGGATCCAGGTTAGCACTGATACTGAACTGCTTGGATGAATTGCCAGGAACAAAGTCAACTAGCTTAGTGTCATCGGACGACTTAAACTTCAATAGCAGATCATGCTCTGTAGTTGGCTTTTTCAAAGATGTCATATCCGCCGGATCAACGTTGTCTTTGTAGAACTTCCATTCCTCTGTTGCACAGATAGATTCATCATAAGCAGTGTCACCTTCACACTCCTAAGATATTTCCGGCTTCCATGCACTGTGATGGTCCCCTTGTAACCTGGCATCTTGAGCTGCAGATAAACATAACAAGGCCGTGCCATGAACTTGGCATAAGCCGGCCGTACAAACAGAGCGTGAGACGTTATTTTAATCTTGACCACTTCGAAGGTTAATCTCTCGGCGCTGGAATCCTGTTCATCCCCAAAGGCTACTTCTAGATCAATCTTGCCTACAGGATACGCCGACTTACCAGGCACCACTCCATGGAAAATAATATTGGATGCTTAAGACTTTTATCGGTCAACCCCATGCGACAAAAAGTATCATACACTAGTAGAAAACCACCCATTAGTCCCGGTTCGTAAGGGCCTTTAGTCCCGGTTCATGAACCGGGACTAATGGGTCGTTACTAATGCCACCACCCATTAGTCCCGGTTCAAACACGAACCAGGACCAATGTGGCTCCACGTGGCCCTGTGCACCGAGCCCAGTCAGAGGGCCTTTGGTCCCGGTTGGTGGCTCCAACCGGGACCAAAAGTCATTTTTTTTTAACAAAAGTGGCTGCTTTAGGGGTTTTGGGGGTTATTTTTAGTTTCTTATTATAGCTAGCTAATAGAGAGAAGTGTCCTCTCTTATCTTCTTCCTTGGTTTATCAACGCTGCTGCTATGTTCATTGCACCCGCAGATATAACATGCTCATGCATGCTTTGCATCATACATCATCATATATATGTATATAATAACAAGTCCTACTAATCATGCATCATCATACAACTTCTACTCGTTATTAATAATAAGTCATACGATCATCATCCTCATATATAGTCATCGAACCCAACCCTACATAATTGTTCTTAGCACATGATCATCAGTATCAGGTATAGGACCTAAACACCCTTAAGGTAAAATAGCATAAAACAATATAGACCCTGACTCTCCATTATGAGGAATGGCGATCATCCTGTCTCCAATTCTTGCCTTTCGCTGCTTATTGCTTCCAAGAAGCTCCTTACGACTGTCCATACATTTTTTCCATTCTTTGATTGTTATGTCTCCACTTCTTTTAGAAACCCGGTATGGACAGTTGAGATTCGTAGGACGACCTGGTCGTATGTTCAAAACATGAAGGCTACCACGCGTATACATCAGATGAGGCACACAATCATTCGGGATTATCTGTTGAAAAACATAGTAATAACTTCGTAGTTAGCAATGATGTACTAGTTTTAGAAGTGTGCAAAAAGATGCACGGATGTTGTAATAGTAAAAAATAATCTTACCAAGGTATCTCCATGGTAGTTACCGTAGTTCAACACGTGCACTAGTGGCACGTATTGACCATAATGTTGAGGAGTTGATTGTAGATATTGTAATTCTCAAGATCAGTACAAAATCCGACCAGATGATTTTTCTCCTGATAAGTTAATTCGGAGCCTTCGGTGTAGTACGTTCTGTCTACCATCTTCCGCACATTCTTTGAAGAATGAAAATAAGCTGTCAATGGAGATAAGTTGTCAACTATATATTTTGAAATAAACAATATAAATTACTTAATAACTATGTTTAGCTCACATGAGGGAAGAACTGGAGGTGTATCCACAAAGACCCAAATCGAAGGTGTCTCTTGCTCGATTGTAGGATCACCAAGATCCATGGTGACAACCATACCCTCATCAAGACCATACATCTTGCAAAATGCATCCCAATTTTTGCAACCAAAATGGGTTACACTCTGAGCATTGTACAGCTTTACTTGAAAATCCACACCATGTTCGGTACTTAGGATAATTTTTTTGGTTTCGAAATTTTCATGGTCTTCAAAATCCATCCTCTCCAAGACATAGCGTCTTGCAAAGCATGGGATAAGCTAGTCGAATTGGAAAAGATGAAAAATACACGTTAAAATAGTTGAAGTCGTGCTTAATTACGAAAAAAACTATTGTCGTCGTTGCGTACCGTATGAACATCGCAAGTCTCCTCGAGCTTAATGCTGAAGCGCCGATCTTCGTCCAGCTCAATGAATCTGTCGCACATACCTCGGTCGTCGTGGCACCAGTCGCACTCCCCCGGGCGATTTTCGTCGTCCGATGAGTACGACATTTCCGGCCTACGTTCATAATTCAAATATTAAACTAGATCATTATTATTAATCACGGGTTGACTATCGATGATCGATGTACGTACGTAGCTCCTCTTTCATTCCCGAATGCATTATTATACCAAATTGTCTAGCACACGGGAATGAAGGAGAACTTATCCAATATGAGCATTCAATAAGCAAAACCAAATCACAAAATAAAGTATAGTATTCAAATTAGCATGCATTCAATAATTATAAGCAAAAGTACATCATCTCTTGGTGTCCTTACATCATCGAATATTATCACTAATACAACTAGAACCGTAGCGCCCGACGGGTATCGACGCGGGCGGTGGACACCCAAAGATAAGGAACCATCACAGGATCATAGCTCCAGTGAGATCCCTGAAGAACCTGCCAGGTATTGTCGAACCTCCCCTCCAATGCAACCATGTAGCGACGGACGTGCTCGTCCTCCTCGCTGACATGGTGACGTACCACCTCCGCGGTGTCCGGATGCCTCACCACCGTCACTGGCCCATGCGACCGCCACCAAACAAGGATCGGGTCAACAACAGGCTGCCTCCTCACCAACCTACGTCCCCCGGAAGGTAGCACCTTCCAATACCAACCCGGCGGAGTCCAGTCCCGAACATGGCCCTGATCAAGCAGGCCTCCACCGCCGAGTCGACGACGACGAGGATGCGGGATAGGCATCGCCGACTCGATGCGGGAACTACTTCTATATATAGTTAAATAAAAGTAGTCTTATTAATTAAATCAACTATCTAGTTCAACTACTATACACTTACTACAAATAAATAAGTAGTACTTACTAAAAACAAACTACTTCATTATATAGTAAAATAAATTAGTTTATTAAATCAGCTAGCTAGTTCAACTATATATAAACTACTTCTTCTTTTTTTCCTTTTTCTAAATACTATGAACAAAAAAATCATTAAAATTCTATGAACAAAATTAATTACACAATCTAAATATCACCAAAAAAAATCTATTAACAATAATATGAACAAATTAATTACACAATCTAACATAATATAATACATATCTAAATTACTACACATCTAATCTAACAAAAAGATCTAAATTACACAATATGAACAAATCTAACAGAAAAAAAATCTAACATAAAAAAACTAACATAAAAAATCTATTTACAGAAAAAAAATCTAACATAATATAATACATATCTAAATTACTACACATCTAATCTAACAAAAAGATCTAAATTACACAATATGAACAAATCTATCAGAAATAAAATCTAACATAAAAAAACTAACATAAAAAATCTATTTACAGAAAAAAAATCTAACATAATATAATACATATCTAAATTACTACACATCTAATCTAACAAAAAGATCTAAATTACACAATATGAACAAATCTAACAGAAAAAAATCTAACATAAAAAAACTAACATAAAAAATCTATTTACAGAAAAAATCTAACATTATATAATACATATCTAAATTACTACACATCTAATCTAATAAAAAGATCTAAATTACACAATATGAACAAATCTAACAGAAAAAAATCTAACATAAAAAATCTATTAACAGAAAAAATCTAACATAATATGAACAAATTAATTACACAATCTAAATTAACTACATATCTAAATTACTACACATCTAATCTAACAGAAAAAATCTATGAACTACAAAAAAAAATCTAAAAACAAATCTAACAAAAATTAAAAAAAAGAGGCTCACAGCCGGCGACGGCGATGACGAGGGGCGGCGCGGGGCGGCGACGGCGTCGAGGCGGCGCGGGCCGGGGCGGCGACGCGTCGATCGGGGCGGCTGCAGGGCGGGCGGCGACGGCGCGAGGGGCGGGGCGGGGCGGCCGGGGCGCCACGGGGCGGCGACGGCGTCGGGGCGGGGCGGGGCGGCGACGGCGTCGGGGCGGGGCGGCGACGGCGAGGTAGCGGCAGGGGACGCGGCGACGGCGAAGGAGGAGAGGCCGGAGAGATCGAAGTCAGGAGAGGAGGACGGCGCGCTAAGTGCTGTATATATAGCAACGACATTGGTCCCGGTTCGTGGCACAAACCGGGACCAATGCCTCCTTTAGTTCCGCCAACCGGGACCAAAGGCCTCTTTCAGCAGCCCAAAGGGCGGGAAACGAAGACCTTTGGTCCCGGTTGGAGGCTCCAACCGGGACTAAAGGGTGGGCATTGGACCCGGTTGGAGCGCCCAACCGGGACCAAAGAACAGCATTGGTCCCGGTTGGAGCCATGAACCGGTACCAATGGACCCATGTAACTAATTTTTTATTTTCTGCAGCTATTTTTTTGTTGATTCTTCCTGCAGCTGTTTTTTTAGTCCCACCTCGCCAAGCGAGAGGCACTCGCAGCTGTTTATAAGCCCTGAGTGCAGATACAATAACGAAGAGGCTCGATGCTCCTGCACGTTGGTTAGCTTCAAGCCTTGCGGAATACGGTAGACTGCACAGAGCTATGTGCAGTGCAGTTGACACTATTCCAAAAGGCTTGAAGCAAATTAACGAGCATTGCGCCTCTTTTTTATTTTTATAGACTTATTACAACTCAGAAAAAAAACAAAAATATAAATGTAGCAGAAAACAAAAAAATATATAAAAAACCACTCAGAAATAAATAGAAGAAAAAATATAACAAAAAAGAAAAAATATATAGAAAACTACTCAGAAATGAATAGAAGCAAAAAATAGTTGTGATTAACTGTACTAAAAAAGGAGCATATATGCTTATTTTTAATGGCTTATTACAACTCAGAAATAAAAAGAAAAAAATAATATAGCAGAAAAAGAAAAAAAACAATATAAAAAACTACTCAGAAATGAATAGAAGCAAAAAATAGTTGTGATTAACTGTACTAAAAAAGGAGCATATATGCTTATTTTTAATGGCTTATTACAACTCAGAAATAAAAAGAAAAAATAATATAGCCAAAAAAGAAAGAAAACACTATATAAAAAACTACTCAGAAATGAATAGAAGCAAAAAATAGTTGTGATTAACTATGCTAAAAAAGGAGCATATATGCTTATTTTTAATGGCTTATTACAACTCAGAAATAAAAAGAAAAAAATAAATATAGCAGAAAAAGAAAAAAAAACTATATATAAAACTACTCAGAAATGAATAGAAGCAAAAAATAGTTGTGATTAACTATACTAAAAAGGAGCATATATGCTTATTTTTAATGGCTTATTACAACTCAGAAATAAAAAGAAAAAAATAAATATAGCAGAAAAAGAAAAAAAACTACTCAGAAATGAGTAGAGATGCGCTTATAGAGGAAATTCAACTTAAATTCATAACGAATTTCAAGAGAAATCCGTATGAATTTATGCTAAATTACCTATATAAGCGCATCTATTTTCATTTTCGGAGGAGCTCAATAAGGTAGAGAGGGAGGGGCTTATAAACCGGTCCCGTTCCCCTTCGGTTGGTGAGGTGGGACTAAACTCTGGTCGCAACGGGTACCAACCATTTAGTCCCGGTTGAAGGTTCGAACCGGGACTAATGGGAAGCCCATTGGTCCCGGTTCATGCCACCAACCGGGACCAATGGTTTTGGGGCAGGAGCGAGGCCCATTGGTCCCAGTTCGTCCCACCAACCGGGACCAATAGTTTCAGACGAACCGGGACCAATGGGCCATGTGGCCCGGCCGGCTCCCGGGGCTCACGAACCGGGTCCGATGCCCCCATTGGTCCCGGTTCTAGATTGACCCGGGACTAATGGGCTGGAGCGGCCTGGACCATTGGCCCCTTTTCTACTAGTGATAGTAAAGGATATTAATGCTGATACCCCCGTCCATTAGTACCTTAGTGAATTTGTATCCACCAACTTGAGGCGCCACCACCAAAGCCAAGTGACCCGGATTATCAACCCGGGGCGGGTGATCTTCTAGACTCCACATAATGGGTTGCTCAGACCATCATAAGTAATGTGAGATTGCCGACTCAACGGCGTTCACAACCCTTTTATGGAGCTTCCGGTCCCACTGGCATAAACTTGTGGTGAAGACGTGGTACTCCCCACTATTCAACTGGTTCGGATGGCTTTGATATCTAGACCGTTGCTGTTGCTGAGCCCCCTGACTAGATTGTTGATTGTATCTGCCCTGATTACCTTGATGGTTTTGGTGGTACTGGAAACCGGAACTAGAACCGCCACCACCGTAACCCGGGCCATTAGAACCGCCACCACCAAAACCTGAGCCGCCGCCCGGCCCATGATTGTTCTGGAATAAATCAGAATTTTTTAACTCCTTCATAGTTTGACAGTCTTTCCAAAGGTGACTGGACGGTCTTTCCCGCGTACCATGCTTTGGGTAGGGCTGATTCAGCATCTGCTCAAGATTGAGACCTGATCCGCCTGCCCGAGGAGGTGGCTTCCCCTTATGATGCTGACCATTATTCTGTGTATTGGTATTGGCCACAAAATCTGAATTACTATCGGTCTTGCGCTTACCATTGCCCCCCTGACTCGTCGGGTTATGTTGTTGACCCTTGATGTAACCACTCTTGTTTCCCTTTCCCAGCTTTTCATCATCAGACTCGGGGTCCTTGGTACTATCAGAGTCGGCATATTTAATTAGAGCCGCCATCAGCTCCCCCATATCATTGCAGTGGCGCTTGAGCCACCCTAGCTTTTGTTTAGGATGCAAAAAAAGGCAATCCTTCTCTAACATTAGGACTGCTGAGCCTGTATTGATGTTATACGATGAGTGCATGATGGCCTTGACCCGACGCACCCAATGGGTCGTTGACTCGCCTTCTTCTTGGGCGCAAGCATCCAAATCCACAATAGACATTGGCTATTTGCACGTATCTTTAAAATTCTGGATAAACCGGGCTTTTAGCTCGGCTCATGACCCGATGGAATTGGCAGGCGGCCCTTTGAACCAAGTACGGGATGTCCCATCCAGCATCATGGTGAAGTACTTGGCACACGGAGCATCGCTAACCTCCAACAGTTCCATGGCCATCTCGTAACTCTCAATCCACGCCTCAGGGGGTATGTCAGCTGTGTAGTTAGGCACCTTATGAGGTCCTTTGAAATCCTTGGGCAGACGCTTATTATGCAGAGCCAACAATAAACATGGTACACCCGTGGTTCTAGAGGTCACGCCTGCCTCCACCGAAGTCGTCGGATAAACCGGAAGATGTTGATGAGCCACCTACTGAGCCGCCTGCTCAGCTTCTCGACGTGCCCTGCCCAGATCCACCAAATCCTGAGCACCATCACGCGTCGGGTCATGCCCACGCGGCTGGTTACAGTGCCTGCCATTGCTTGAAATGGCAGGCTTGGGAGAGGGGTCGAATGAATTCTCTCTCGACTGTAAGAATATGCCTCCTGCTGTACCAATATTGCTCGATAAAGCTCTCTAGCCCTCCGCGTCTCAACCGCAGCTGGAGAATCACCTTCAACTGGGAGAGCTGCCAATTGTGTTGTCGGAGCGATCATAATATCCAAAGGGTTGGAATAATGACCCAGTGGTGTCGGCACATACTGAGGCAGAGTATCATTCAGACGAGGCGGCTCCGTCGTGCGCGGTTCAGCCGGCGCTCCAGCCCCAGGCCCTTCAACCCGGTTTATCTCTGGTTGGTTACTGGTCCCCGCTCCAGGCGTGCTAAAGAGGTTCCTCGCCTCGTAAACCGACGGCAAACGACTCCGATGCCTTCTTCTCATGATTTCGTTTGAAGCGTTCTGATCCAACGAGAGCCGGAAGGAATTACCCTGGATCTGTTGTACCTGAGCATCCAAAACAGCTGGCTCCGCGGTCATCCTAGCGTTCTCCGCCGCCAGGTCTTCCTTGGCTTGTGCTATCTCGTCACGCAGTTTTGTAACCTCCGCGTTATGCTAAAGTACATTTCCCGGGGTAACCTCTGCCGTTAACAAGGTTGTCAGATTATCCAGCAAATTAGTCAAAACCTGAGCTGGCGGGCGCACAGGGCCTCCTGCCCCAGCTGCCATCGCCGTTGCTGACCCGGAGACTATTGCTGCCGCAGTCGAAGAATTCCGCGTGGGTTGTGTACCGACCATGAAGATTGCGACCCTATTCGGTGGCTCATAGGGGTCCGGAATACTGTCACCATCGAAACTGCGCCCAAGCCTTCCATCTTGCAGTTGATACAATGAAGTAGTCTCGCCCGTGGACAACTCACCATCAGAGTAGATGGTCGTCTCACCGCCAGACATGGATCCTTCCTCAAATTCTTCCCCATGGATGAATCCCACGAAGGCACATTTCATGGCGGGCTGAACTCATGTGGGAAATGCACGCTGAGCCGTCTCAATGATGTCGGTGCAGATGTCAGGTTCAGGGCCCGGCTCGCCGATCTTGCCGATGAAGATGTGAATTCCGCCGAAGGGGACCCGGTACCTGCTAGTGTGAGGACTTCGTCGTGGAGCTATCGCAACTAGGTTAGCTTAAAGGGGTTAAACGGGACGAAGGACATAGAGAGTTTACACTAGTTCGGCCCCTTGCGGTGAAGGTGAAGGCCTAATCCAGTTTGATGTGGTATTGCTTATGTCCACTTTGATAGGTTCTTTTTAGATGGAACGGAGTTGGAAGTTGAGGAGCTCACGATGCCTGTCAGAGATGGTAAAAGTAATTTTAGATATCCCATTATTGGATTGCACCGCTGTTCTAACAATCTGGAGCATATATATGAGAAGTCTCACTCACAGACAAATCTGAACCTGTAGCATATATATGACAAGTCTCACTCACAGACAAGTAAACCATACTTATTGACTAGCAATTGTGAGGTGTAACAGTGAACACATGTATGTTTATGCCTTAGAAAAGAAAGATGAGATTTTTTGTTCATCAAGATGAAATAGTTCATTCAGCTAAAAATTTAGTAATAGATTTTAGCAGTACAAGTAAATATGGTCAAGCAAGCAATAATGATGTGAAAAAACTCTCGTGTCCCTGCTGCATGTAAATTGGACATCATCCATGCAACACTTGGCATCACTGAACTACAAATCTAGCTGACAGTGGTAGTAGGATCTGGTCATATATTAAGGAGCTCAACAACACCAAAGATCATCGATCCATGATAAACACTTGAAATAACCTAATATGGCAAGCACATAGTTTAGCACCACGCAGAGCATGAGCGTGAGGGAGAGTGAGCAGAGGAGAGTAGCGGTTGCTTACTAGCCATGCCGTCATGGAAGAAGACCGGACTGGAGGCGTCGGAGCGGCACGGTGGCTCTGTCCTGGACATGCACTTGCAGCTGAACCAGAGGTATATCAATAAATGTCATCATGCCTGCTATTTTCTGCTTGCCACACATACAGAAACGGTGCTGGACGTACACATAAAATTGGATGTTCCATTCTTAAAGGAACAATTAGTGGTACTTTGGGAACACCTATGTCGGCAAGAAGGGCATACTTCTCCTGGTGGGATAATCTTGATAACATGAGGAGTGAATCCTGTTTTGACAGAGCCAATAAAAGATTTTTCCTGTAAAGAAACCAAATAGAACATGTCAGTGAATGGTGAATCCATCGCACAGAATAATGTTATTGAGGGAGTCCCACACTAGGGGGTATTCGGATAGCCGAACTATCATTATCGGCCGGACTCCAAGACTATGAAGATACAAGATTGAAGACTTCGTCCCGTGTCCGGATGGGACTTTCCTTGGCGTGGAAGGCAAGCTTGGCGATACGGATATGTAGATCTCCTACCATTGTAACCGACTCTGTGTAACCCTAGCCCTCTCCCGTGTCTATATAAACCGGAGGGTTTTAGTCCATAGGATAGAACAACAATCATACCATAGGCTAGCTTCTAGGGTTTAGCCTCCTTGATCTCGTGGTAGATCCACTCTTGTACTACCCATATCATCAATATCAATCAAGAAGGAGTAGGGTTTTACCTCCATTGAGAGGGTCCGAACCTGGGTAAAAACATCGTGTCCCTTGTCTCCTGTTACCATCCGCCTAGACGCACAGTTCGGGACCCCCTACCCGAGATCCGCCGGTTTTGACACCGACATTGGTGCTTTCATTGAGAGTTCCTCTGTGTCGTCACCGATAGGCTCGATGGCTCCTTTGATCATCAACAACAACGACGCAGTCCAGGGTGAGACTTTTCTCCCCGGACAGATCTTCGTATTTGGCGGCTTTGCACTACGGGCCAATTCACTTGGCCATCTGGAGCAGATCGAAAGCTACTCCCGTGGCCGTCAAGTCAGATTTGGAAGTGTGAACTTCACGGCTGACATCCGCGGAGACTTGATCTTCGATGGATTCGAGCCACAGCCGAGCGCGCCGCACTGTCACGATGGGCATGGTTTAGCTCTGCTGCCGGACAGTGCCCTGGAGGCCGCACACGAGTCCGCTCCGACCCTCAATTCAGAGCCGGCTGCGCAGATCGAGGACGGGTGGCTAGACATCGCCTCGGGGGCTGCAACCTCTACGGCGATGGAGCCGAATACTGACCTTGTCCCTTGTGAAGCTCGTGACTCCGAGGTGCCGGACTCCTCGCCGGACTCCGAACCTCATGCGCCCCCTCCAATTGAATCCGATTGGGTGCCGATCATGGAGTTCACCGCTGCGGACATCTTTCAACACTCACCTTTCGGCGACATCCTGAATTCGCTAAAATATCTCTCGTTATCAGGAGAGCCCTGGCCGGACTGCGGTCAGGACGGTTGGGATGCGGACGACAAAGAAATTCAAAGCCCACCCACCACCCACTTAGTAGCCACTGTCGACGATCTAACCGACATGCTCGACTTCGACTCCGAAGACATCGACGGTATGGACGACAATGCCGGAGACGACCAAGAACCAGCGCCTACTGCGCACTGGAAAGCCACCTCAGCTCATGACGTATACATGGTGGATACACCAAAAGGAAGCGATAACGAGGAACAACGGGACATGACGAAGGATAATTTCCCCAAAAACAACCAAAACAACGACGCAAGCGCCGCCCGAAGTCCCGCCTCGATAACAACAGCACCCGTACTGACCCAGCCGTAGAGCAGGGCGAACCAGTGGACGACGAACGTGCCACCAAGCAACCATCCGAACAAGATGAATTGGACGAGCAACCCATCCCTGGCGAAAACAACAGCCCAGACGATCTCACGCTGGACACATCACCGGAGCATAAGAACCTTCACAAAAGGCTCGTCGCCAGTGCAAGAAGTTTGAAGAAGCAGAAGCGGAAGCTCAAAACAGCGGAAGACGTACTCAGAATGAGATGGAACAAAGTACTCAAGACCGCAGATAAATACGGCGATAGTCACCAAGCAAAGAGCTACCCGAAGCGCAACCTGTTGCCCGAATTTGACGAGGAGGCCGTAGAGCCCCCACAGTCAAAAAACAAAGAGGCCGCCTGGCCGGATAGACGACTAGATGACAGGCTAAGAGCGGCAAGCGGCGCCGCACACAAGCCGGCACACAATCCACATAAGGATCCTCGCAAAAAGGATGGCCCGGTCAGGTCCATCTATGGGCCAAAAAAGAAGGCTCCAGGAAGCAACACAACACGCCGAGTGTTCGGATATAACGGCACACCTAAATACAGGGGCGCCGCACACCCACTATGTTTCACCGATGAGGTACTGGATCATGAATTTCCAGCGGGATTCAAACCCGTAAACATAGAGGCATATGACGGAACAACAGACCCCGGAGTCTGGATTGAGGATTATATCCTACACATACATATGGCTAGAGGAGACGATCTCCACGCCATAAAATACCTACCCCTCAAGCTCAAAGGGCCAGCTCGGCATTGGCTCAAAAGCCTCCCAGAAAATACCATCGGAAGTTGGGAAGAGTTCGAGGATGCGTTTCAAGCAAATTTTCAGGGAATTTATGTCCGCCCTCCGGATGCAGACGATTTAAGTCACATAACTCAACAGCCCGGAGAGTCAGCACGCAAATTCTGGAACAGGTTCCTCACCAAAAAGAACCAAATAGTCGACTGTCCGGACGCTGAAGCCTTAGCAGCCTTTTAACATAACGTCCGAGACGAATGGCTCGCCAGACACCTCGGCCAGGAAAAACCAAGAACAATGGCTGCGCTAACAAACCTCATGACCCGCTTTTGCGCGGGGGAAGATAGCTGGCTGGCAAGATGCAGCACCAGCGACCCAGGTACATCCGAGGTCAGGGATGGAAATGGGAAATCACGACGCAGAAAAGATCAGCCCCGGAATAAGGAAAATGGCCCAAATAGCACGGCGGTCAACGCCGGGTTCAAAAGCTCTCGGCCGAATAACACAACACTGGCTCTTAAGGACAACAGTGACGAGCTATCCAACCTAAACAAAATCTTGGATAGGATATGTCAAATCCACAGTACCCCCGGGAAGCCTACAAACCATATCCACAGAGATTGTTGGGTCTTCAAGCAGTCCGTCCGACTTAACGCCGAACACAAGGGGCTCGACACACCAAGCAAAGACGATGACGAACCCCACAAGCAGCATGCCGGAAAACAGAAGACTTTCCCACTAGAAGTCAAAACAGTGAACTCACTTCATGTGATAACAAGGAAAAATAGTGCGGCACCTGCTAAAGCACATGCCGCACGGTCCACCCCAGCGGAGTCCCGAAATTGGATGTCAAAACCAATTTCTTTCGACCATCGGGATTACTCCAGAAGTATTCGAAATGCAGGAGGGACTAGTTTGATATTGGATCCCATAATCGACGAACTACAATTCACACAAGTCCTAATGGATGGCGGCAGTGATATAAACCTGCTATACCAGGACACCATCCGCAGAATGGGGATAGAACCTACAAAAATTTGCCATAGCAGCACTTCCTTCAAAGGAGTGATGCCAGGCCTTTATGCCAATTGTACAGGCTCTGTACTACTAGAGGTTGTGTTCGGCTCATCCGACAACTTCCGTCGCGAAAAGCTAATCTTCCATATCGCCCCATTCAAAAGTAGCCATCAAGCACTACTGGGACGCGAAGCTTTTGCCCGCTTTAACGCAATACCGCATTACGCGTCTCTTACACTTAAAATGCCCGGTCCACGCGGCATAATCTCATTTAAGGGTAACTCCGAGTGTTCCTCGGCCACGGAAAACGTGCGACTGCCTTGACAGCCACACACTAATCCGGCCCTGCTGATCAAAGCCCCTAAAAACAGGTCATTCAGACCTCGGACATGGTTAGGCGAGTCCGGTATAAATAAACAAGGGGCTTCCCAGCCGCATACCTCTTTACAAGGGGCTGCACATATGAACAATGAGAGCCAATAAAGCTCAACTTTATTCATCTTCCAAATCATACTTTGTCTTAAATACATTTTTGCACGATATTTTTTCCAAACTAAGTTCTTCTCTTTTACAGATGAACCACGTGCTACACCCATCCAGGATACAGCACAACGGAGACACAGGCACAGACGTGCAGCAGGGACCCGTTGCAAGGATTCTTTTCAGATTAAGACCCTGCATAAACCTTTCTTACTGTCTCTTGTTGACACACATCCCCGGTTTCCTACCATAACCGAGGAGGAGGCTGGAGTTTTGGCTTCGGCCGCGTCAGAAGTTCTCGCCGGTACCTGCACACTAGGGGCTTAGGGCATTGTTCTGCCCGTTATCATCAAGACCGAATACCTCAGGGAGTGTTCGGCGTCTCGAGTTAGGCCTTATATGCATCAGCTCCGAATCATGTCTTTGGTCAAATGTTGGGTTTGCCCGGCTCCTGTGTTTTGCTGCCTTACGTTCCGCTCCATCGGCTAACGCGGCACCAGGAGAACTACTGCGATTGTGCCCTGGTTCGGCCGGGTGAGCACCTCAGTAGAGAAAGCCGAAAACTGACTGTCATGATATAGCGAGAGTCTGGTCAACCATTCTATCAACTACTGGAATGTTTAGAATTCCTCTGCTTTGATGAAGGACTGCTTCCCAGTCAGGCACACACGCGCCCCGAGTTCGGAGAGCGTGGTGCCTCTAGGGGCTATATAGTAGGCCCACCATCGAGCTCCTATGGCTAAGTGAAAGTGATAAAGCATTATAGTCCGGTTGCCTAGTTTGCTACGCTATCACCTCCTTCAAAGGACCAAGACGTTGGATTAAGTGTGAAAATGCGCGTTTGTTTGCAAACACCCCCGCACCATGTGCGTGGGGGCTGAAGCCAAAGACTGCCATCTTTCAGGTTATACATACATATACACTAACGGCCGCACAGGAGATATTTCAATACTTGAACGCACAAGTATAAAAAGTCGTTACATTATAAATATGGTTTCACAAATCATACATGTCATTTGAACATAACATTTTTTGAGCACTGCGACTCTATTAAACGAGCGCCCCGCAGGACTTCCTCAAAATAGTGCTCAACGGGTAATCGGCTTTTGTCCGAACCCCGGGATGCAACATCGGTGGCATCCATCTCCGCCCAGTATGTCTTAACACGGGCGAGAGCCATCCGTGCAACCTCTATGCATGCCGACCGCTTCATCGCCTTGATATGCGACACCGCCCCAAGGAATTGCTGCAATAAGCCAAAATAACTCTTCGGCTTGGGCCTTTTCGGCCACAGATGAGCCACCACATCCGTCATGGCAAGTCCGAACAATCTATTCAGCTCAGCCCACTCAGCCAACCGATCGGTCAACGGAAGTGGACGCTCCGGACTATGGAATTGAGACCAAAAAAGCTCTTCCATTTCGTGATCCTTCTGGCTTCGGAAGTGCACGACTGCGTTCGCCGCACTCGCCGCCAAATTCAGATAAGGATCCTCCGCACCCCACAATTGGCCCAACTGAGCATACTTCGGATCCGTGAACTTCCTACGCAGCAGAAAGGCTTTCCAGCCACAATGTCTCCGGCCTGACGCAGTTCCTCCTTTATAGCCCGCATTGCAGAACGGGCATCGTTGGCTTCGGCGGTGGCCTTCTTAAGGTCCTCTTGCTCCGCTTGGCGTTCTCTTTCAAGAACCTCATAGCGGTCGGTAGCATCTTTTAGTTTCACGGCCATTCCGGCCATCTCCTCCCTGCTTCGGCAGTGAGCAGCCTTTTCGGCTTTTAGCTCCTCCGCTGCCTTCGAGGCAGCCGCATCACTTTTCCTGGCTTGCTCCTTGGATCGAGCAAGCTCTGCCTGAAGGTCTTCCACAGCAGCGGCACCATCTGCATCAAGCATACATGTAGTAAGGAGTGGGCATCGGCTCCCTTACCAGGTGACCTCGGAGAAACCACCTACCTTGTGACTCGTCAAGTCGTTTATTGACCAGCGCGATGTGTGCACCCACAACATCGAGTTGCCGCTTCAGCTCGGCAACTCTATCAGTCCGGCTGGCCACCGAACGTTCCGCCACCTGCATAGGAAAGGCGACATTTTATAACAGAGATTATGATCCTCGTCACGATGTCGCTTTCGACAACATACCGAGTCTCAGGGGCTACTATCTATACAGGGCGCACTCTATGTGCAAAACTGTTAGAAGGTATGTCATTTTTTGCGTACCTCAAACCCCGTCAGTAAACTTCTGACGGCCTCATGCAACCCGCTCTCGGCGGATGAGATCCTTTCAATCACCGTACTCATTAATACGCGGTGATCTTCTAAGATAGACGCCCTCTCGAGCAGACCCTACAGCTCCACCGGCCGTACTCCAGTGGGTGCCGAACTCCCCGGCCCCGCCGGACTCGGGGAGACCCTCCGTGGCGACACCTCAGGGTCGTCCGCCCCGCCTGACGGGGCGGCAGATGGAGGCCTTTCGCTCTCCATCATCTCCGGACGAAGGTCCCCCGAGGATGAGCTCTGCTGAGAAGGGCTGAGATCCGAACTACAAGGTAAAAACTTCGGTTATCCTTAGAAATAAAATAGGGAGGTCCCTTATTACAAAACTCCCCTTTTTCTACTTACGGCTCGCTGGAGGGCTCATTCCTGCTTTGGGGAGACTGTGCGACCGGGACTCCTCCCGGCACAGGACCTTCCGGTGCAGATTTCTTTCCCCGCTTTGAGGCCTTGGCCTCCGGGTCTTCGGAAGCGGTCCTCTTCTCCCCCTGGAGGGAGGGATTCTTGATTCCCCCCTTGCTGAGAGCCTCCTTAGCAGAGGTGGTAGTTTCCCTGTTCCCCCCTTCGCCCTCCTCCGAAGGCGCTACCTCCAACATTTTGATTAACACGGGATCCGGCGTGGTCTCAGGGAGGGGGGCCGGACACCGTATCAGTTTTGCTTGCGCTATCCACTCCTGTCCAAGGGATAGCTGGTTAAAAGACAGATCCATGATAAATAAAAGGACGATATGTCCGAACACAGGGCTACTTACTTGAGTATCCGGGCGATTGCAGCTTAAGCCAGCGTCCTTGGTCATGTCCGGACACATCTCTTGTGATCCGAAGAACAGTTTGTACGGGTGTCGTACCCATGAAGTGTTGGAGAGCTCGTGGTCCCTCCGGATTGAATTCCCACAGGCGGAGGGGGCGACTTTACAGGGCAGAAGACGCCGGATCAGCATAACCTGCGTCACTACGACCAGATTGATCTCCCTCTCTTGGAGGTCTCGAATCCGGCCCTGCAATAGGGGTACGTCCTTGGACGGCCCCCAGTCAAGCCCTTTGTTGACCCATGACGTCAGCCGTTGTGGAGGGCCCGAGCAAAAGGCGGGCGGCGGCCTCTGCCTGCTGCCCCTGGGAGCGGTGATATAGAACCACTCTTGTTGCCACAAGCCGAGCTCCTCCTGAAAAGAGCCCTCGGGCCATGGAGCATCGGCCCTCTTGCTTATAACCGCCCCGCCGCACTCTGCCTGATGCCCCTCAATCATCTTCGGCTCCACGTTGAAGGTTTTGAGCCACAAACCGAAGTGAGGGGTAGTGCGGAGGAAGGCTTCGCAGACGACAATAAATGATGAGATGTGGAGGATGGACTCCGAAGCCAAGTCATGGAATTCCAGCCCATTGTAAAACATGAGCCCCCTCACGAAGGGATCCATCGAGAAGCCTAAACCCTGACGGAGGTGAGACACGAACACGACACTCTCGCCAGGCTTGGGAGTAGGAATGACTTGCCCTTGGGCACGCAAACTATGCGAAATCTCGTAGGTTAAGTACCTGGCGTCTCTCAACTTTAGCACATCCTCTTCCGTGATGGAGGAGGGAATCCACCGGCCCTGTAGGTCGGAGCCAGACATTGTTGAAGGTCCGAAGTGCCCGAATCGGGAGCCCTAGGTGTTGGAACTCTGGGCGAGGGGCGGATTCAATTGAGAATTAAAGAAAAGGAACGGGCCTTGGTCTCATTATAAAGAGGGAGAATACCAAGAGCCGTCCCCGTGACCGTTTGGAACTCGCCTTCGATGGAGGGGGCGTGGCAACGGGCGCGGTTGGGTTACCCACGTCCGTATTGATGGGAATCCCGAAATAAGGGAACACGATCTCTGCTTCGACAAGACGTGCCAAGGAAACCGCTTCGCTAAACGCGCTGAGGTGGTATAATAAAAATGATTCGAGTAAAGGCTTGTGGTGTGACGTCACGCCACAAAATACGTCAGCAGATTGAACTTGTGTAAATATTATTCTCTTTACGGTGGTATGTGGAATTTATTTTACAGAGCCGGACACTATCCTGGTGTTCACAATCTTCTATAAATTATTCGGAGGAGGAACCCGCCTTGCAATGCCGAAGACAATATGCGCGCCGGACTCGTCGTCATTGAAGCCTGGTTCAGGGGCTACTGAGGGAGTCCAAGACTAGGGGGTGTCCGGATAGCCGAACTATCATCATCGGCCGGACTCCAAGACTATGAAGATACAAGATTGAAGACTTCGTCCCGTGTCCAGATGGGACTTTCCTTGGCGTGGAAGGCAAGCTTGGCGATACGGATATGTAGATCTCCTATCATTGTAACCGACTTTGTGTAACCCTAGCCCTCTCCGGTGTCTATATAAACTGGAGGGTTTTAGTCCATAGGACAGAACAACAATCATACCATAGGCTAGCTTCTAGGGTTTAGCCTCCTTGATCTCGTGGTAGATCCACTCTTGTACTACCCATATCATCAAAATCAATCAAGCAGGAGTAGGGTTTTACCTCCATCGAGAGGGCCCAAACCTGGGTAAAAACATAGTGTCCCTTGTCTCCCGTTACCATCCGCCTAGACGCACAGTTCGGGACCCCCTACCCGAGATCCGCCGGTTTTGACACCGACAGTTATGGTCCAGGCCATCACTGAAAACGTAATGAGCAGTACGCATTATGGTCCAAGCCATCACATAAATTTGCCTTGTCACCCAACAAAATGCCATCTTTCTACAATCTTATTGGCGTACAAGTCAACTGGACATATCATTCTACAATCTCATTTACTGAATGTTAATGACCCCGTCAAGTTTACTTCAGTGACCAATACTAGAAACTGCATTTAACATGCACCTATTTAAAAAGTAAAATTTGTTGTACAGAACAACAAGGGAAAAGAAGCATCCATCCTCCATTATAAAGCACAGAAAACATAAATGGCTGTATGTATTATGGCCCACACAATCACGTAAATCTTCCTTGTCAAACAATATAAATAAAGGTCATCCTTACTTTTTTTTGCATAAAAAACTGTAGCAACTAACGACATACAGAAACTACACTGAACGAAAGCACAAAAGTTGATGTTCCATTCTTGAAGTCAGAAACTACACTGAATGAAAGCACAAAAGTGGATGTTCCATTCTTGAAGTAACATATGAATAACAATTTTGGTAACAATTATATCGGTAATAACGGCATATCTCTGCTGGTGGGATAATCATGATAACATGAGTACTGAACCCTGTTCCTACAGAACCAATATAAGAATTTCCTGAAAAGAAATCCAACGAAACATGAGTGGGTGGTGAATCCATCGCGTAGAACATTATATTGACACTGCATAATCCAATGACTAGCAGGTGATGTGTGCTACCTAAAAGAAGTCGTTGCCAGCGCACGGAGACCAACATCCTCTACTGCTTGGCGCAACAGCAGCCACCCCGAACGGGATAAACGCATGGAGCGGAGCAGTAGTAGCAGCGGAAGAGATTGGTTGAAGATGGACAGGTGGATGCTGCGGTTGAAGGTGACCAGACGACAAGCAGGGCAGGAGACGCAGCTTTGCACTTTTGACCTTGGAACAAGGTAATTCGGATTTGCACGGTTAAAAGACTTATTATTAAGAGACGAGGAACCAAGTGAGGCAATCTAATAAAAGTGCAGTTCATTTAAGTTTCAATCATGTTTTTTGGTTGCCACACATACAGAAAGTGCGCTGGACGTACGCACGCACAGAATTGGATGTTCCATTCTTAAAAGAACATTTACTGGTACTTTGGGAACAGCTATGCCGGTAAGAAGGGCATACCTCTGCTGGTGGGATAATCATGATAACATGAGGGGTGAATCCTGTTTTGACAGAGTCAAAAAAGAAGAAGAGATGTTGCCTAAAAAGAAACGGAACGAAGCATGTCAGTGAATGGTGAATCCATTGCATAGAAGAATGTTGTGGCATTGGCATATCCAATGGCCAACAGCTAGCAGACGTGTTTGTTACCTGCAAGAAGTCAGTGTACTCTGCTGCTGCTGGGCAAAGCCGCAGCCATGACCATGAATCAGTCAATCACAGAGAAAGAGGTGTTTTCTGCTGCTGTTGTTGTAGTAGTGCTAGGCTGCAAAACACACATCAATCCATGGCTGGATTGCAATCACAGATATCTTGAGATGTGTGGCTACATGCGCAACTCAGCCGAAATCACAGATGTGTTGGCATGGCTGATGGGAACGTAGTAATTTCAAAAAAATTCCTACGCATACGCAAGATCATGGTGATGCATAACAACGAGAGGGGAGAGTGTTGTCCACGTACCCTCGTAGACCGAAAGCGGAAGCGTTATGACAACGCGGTTGATGTAGTCGTACGTCTTCACGATCGACCGATTCTAGTACCGAACGTATGGCCCCTCCGCGATCTGCACACGTTCAGCTCGGTGACGTCCCACGAACTAATGATCCAGCAGAGTGTCGAGGGAGAGCTTCATCAGCACGACGGCGTGTTGACGATGATGATGATGCTACCGACACAGGGCTTCGCCTAAGCACCGCAACGATATGACCAAGGTGGATTATGGTGGAGGGGGGCACCGCACACGGCTAAAAGATCAATGATCAACTTGTGTGTCCTAGGGTGCCCCCCTGCCCTTGCATATAAAGGAGGGAGGGAGGTGGACGCCGGTCCTCATAGGGTGTGCCCAAAGTGTGGAGTCCTCCTAGGACTCCCTAGTCCTAGTAGGATTCCACCTCCCACATGGAGTAGGAAAAGGGGAAGGGAGAAGGAGAAGGAAGGAAGGGGGCGCCCTCCCTCCCTAGTCCAATTCGGACCAGTCCATGGGGAGGGGTGCGGCCACCCTTGAGGCCTTTTCTCTCCTTCCCCATATGGCCTATTAAAGCCCAATACGAATTCCCGTAACTATCCGGTACTCCGAAAAATACCCGAATCGCTCAGAACCTTTCCGATGTCCGAATATAGCCTTACAATATATCGATCTTTACGGCTCGATCATTTCAGACTACTCGTCATGTCCCCGATCTCATCCGGGACTCCAAACAAACTTCAGTCATCAAATCACATAACTCATAATATAAATCGTCACCGAACGTTAAGCGTGCTGACCCTACGTGTTCGAGAACTATGTAGACATGACCGAGACACATCTCCGGTCAATAACCAATAGCGGAACCTGGACGCTCATATTGGCTCCTACATATTCTACGAAGATCTTTATCGGTCGAACCGCATAACAACATACGTTGTTCCCTTTGTCATCGGTATGTTACTTGCCCGAGATTCGATCGTCGGTATCACCATACCTAGTTCAATCTTGTTACCGGCAAGTCTCTTTACTCGTTCCGTAATGCATCATCCCATAACTAACTCATTAGTCACATTGCTTGCAAGGCTCATAGTGATGTGCATTACCGAGAGGGCCCAGAGATACCTCCACTAGTAGAAAAAGGGTCAAACGTGCAGCACATTAGTGCCGGTTTGTATTAGAGCCAGCACTAATGTATACAGTAGTGCCGGTTCCAACGGCTAGCCGGGCCGCTCTCATTATTACCGGTTCGTGGCTAACCTCTAGCACCGGTTCGTGCCACAAACCGGTACTAATGAGGGTGGTGGCAGGATGTTGTCAGTCTGGGCCCCCTCCAGCACCTTTAGTACCAGTTCGTGCCACGAACCGGTACTATAGGTCCTCCTGCATATAAACCCTTCTTCCAGCTCGCTCTGTTCTTCCCCCTTTCCCCTCTCCTCTCCTCTCTGTTCTTCCTCTTCTCCCCTCGAGCTCATCACACATTTTTCCCAAAATTTGTCAAGATTTGAAGGCCCCCATCCATTCAAATGATCACAAAGGTTAGCAACTTTGTCCTTTCATATCTCATTGCTAGATTAGCTCTTCCCATGCTTTGTATAGTTAGTAATTTGTGAGTTTAGTAATTTGGGAGGAAATATATATATGTGCTAGTATTTGATTTATATGCAATTTGAGGTCAAAAATAACACTTAGTTTGCATATGTAGGTGTGGTTTACTTAGTGCCTTCTAAATCTCCGTCGTAACCACCGTCGATTGCCTGCACCGTCCCGTCACCGGCACCACCTTCTGGTGAGCCTCTTGTTCATGAAATTTTATATAAAAAATTGATGTTTGTGTGATTTGGATATATAGTTAATCATGTAATAATTATCTTACCCGTACGTTGTTTGTTATACATAGTGCCATGGTTTTGATATCCGTCCCCGTCGGCCCTCGTCCTTGTTATGATTCGGATGTGGTATATTCTCTTTAAAACTATTTGTTGCATTTCTTGTTTATGACAAATTATGCCCATCAAGTTGACATAGATATTTTTATCTAGGAGGTATGTGAACCGGAAATTCCAACCGACCCTATTGTCGAGAGGTTAAATTTAGTTGAAAGAGAAAACGAGTACTTGAAAGAAAAAATTGAAAAGAATTGAGGGGGAGAAGATGGAATTGGAGTTGCATGTTGCCGATGTCGTCGATGATCACAAGATCAAGGTGGAGAAAATGCGCTTGAAGAATAGAAAGATTAGAAAATATGCCATCGATAGTGAGGCTTGGTATCATTATGCTGTTTGATCAATTGTTACCTTAGTTGCGATCTTGATCGCATTTGTTGTTGCATTTAAATGCTTTTAGCTAGAGAGTTATTTGTTTGTTGCATTTAAGTGTTGTATGAACTTTATGTATGAACTTGTATTAATTTGGTCTATTCGGTGTTGTGTAATGAAGATGAGCCGGCAATGGATGTACGATGACCGATGCTCTCCCCAGTTCGTTGAGGGCGTGCATACTTTTCTGCTTGCGGCTGAGGCAATTAAGCAGGCGGATGGTTTTATGCCTTGTCCATGTGCTGGCTGTAAGAATGGTCACAATTACTCTACGTCAAGAACCATTCACGTCCACCTGTTTGAGTCTGGTTTCATGCCCCACTATAATGTTTGGACCAAGCACGGAGAAAGAGGGGTTATGATGGAAGACAATGAAGAAGAAGAGGACGACGACAGCTATCCTTGCCATGGGTTCCCTGAATACGATGATACAACAATGGGGGAAGAAGCTGAGCCGGTAATGCGGGAAGAAGCTGAGCCGGCAATGCGGGAAGAAGCTGAAGAAGAGGCATCAGATGAGCCCATTGATGATCTAGGTCGGGCCATTGCCGATGCAAAGAGAAACTGCGCAAGTGATTTGGAGAAGAAGAAGTTGCAGCGCATGTTAGAGGATCACAAAAAATTGTTGTACCCGAATTGCGTAGGTGACAAGAAAAAGCTGGGCACCACACTGGAATTACTGCAATGGAAGGCAGAGAATGGTGTATCTAACAAGGGATTTGGAAAGTTGCTGGTAATGATAAAGGATATGCTTCCAAAGGACAACGAATTGCCCGAGAGTACGTACGAAGCAAAGAAGGCTGTCTGCCCTCTAGGGTTAGAGGTGCAGAAGATACATGCATGCCCTAATGATTGCATCCTCTACCGCGGTGAGTACGAGGATTTGAACGCTTGCCCGGTATGTGGTGCATTGCGCTATAAGATCAGCCGCGATGAGCCTGGTGATGTCGAGGGCGAGCGCCCCAGGAAGAAGTTTCCTGCCAAGGTGATGTGGTATTCTCCTATAATACCACGGTTGAAACGTTTGTTCCAAAACAAAGAGCATGCCAAGGCGATGCGATGGCACAGAGAAGACCGTAAGAAAGACGGAAAGTTGAGAGTACCCGCTGACGGGTCGCAGTGGAGAAAAATCGAAAGAAAATACGGGAAGGAGTTTGCAGATGACGCAAGGAGCGTATGGTTTGGTCTAAGCGCATATGGCATTAATCCTTTTGGGGAGCAGAGCAGCAACCATAGCACCTGGCCTGTGACTCTATGTTCATATAACCTTCTCCTTGGTTGTGCATGAAGCGGAAGTTCATTATGATGCCAGTGCTCATCCAAGGCCCTAAGCAACCCGGCAACGACATTGATGTGTACCTAAGGCCATTAGTTGAAGAACTCTTACAACTGTGGAATGGAACAGGTGTACGTGCGTGAGATGAGCACATGGGGGAAGAATTTGACCTAAAGGCGTTGTTGTTCGTGACCATCAATGATTGTCCTGCTCTTAGTAACCTTTCAGGACAGACAAACAAGGGATACCGCGGATGCACGCACTGTTTGGATGATACCGACAGTATATATTTGAATAGTTGTAAGAAGAATGTGTACCTGGGACATCGTCGATTTCTTCCGAGCAGGCATACCGAAAGAAAGAAAGGCAAGCATTTCAAAGGTGAGGCGGATCACCGGACGAAGCCTCGCCACCGTACTGGTGCTGATGTACATGATATGGTCAACGATTTGAAGGTGATATTTGAAAAGGGTCCTGGCGTACAACCTGTTCCGAAGGACACGGACGGACGCGCACCCATGTGGAAGAAGAAATCTATATTTTGGGACCTGCCATATTGGAAAGACCTAGAGGTCCGCTCCGCAATCGACGTGATGCACGTGACGAAGAATCTTTGCGTGACCCTGCTTGGCTTCTTGGGCGTGTATGGGAAGACAAAAGATACACCTGAGGCACGGGAGGACCAGCAACGTATGCACGGAGAAGACGGCATACATCAGGGTCATGCAAGCTACGCTCTTACCAAAGAAGAGAAGGAAATCTTCTTTGAATGCCTGCTCAGTATTAAGGTACCGTCTGGCTTCTCGTCGAATATAAAGGGAATAATAAACATGGCAGAGAAAAAGTTCCAGAACCTAAAGTCTCATGACTACCACGTGATTATGACGCAACTGCTTCCGGTTGCATTGAGGGGGCTTCTACCAGAAAACGTTCGATTAGCCATTGTGAAGCTATGTGCATTTCTCAATGCAATCTCTCAAAAGGTAATCGATCCAGAAATCATACCAAGGTTACAGAATGATTTGGTGCAATGTCTTGTCACTTTCGAGTTGGTGTTCCCACCATCCTTCTTCAACATCATGACGCACGTCCTAGTTCACCTATGCGAAGAGATTAACGTTTTGGGTCCTGTATTTCTACACAATATGTTCCCCTTTGAGAGGTTCATGGGAGTCTTAAAGAAATATGTTCATAACCGTGCTAGGCCAGAAGGAAGCATCTCCAAGGGCCATCAAAATGAGGAGGTCATTGAGTTTTATATTGACTTTATTCCTGACCTTAAGCCGATTGGTGTTCCTGAATCGCGGCATAAGGGCAGACTGGATGGAAAAGGCACGCTAGGAGGGGAACAAATAATATGTATGGACGGACATTCTCTCACTGAAGCACACTACACAGTTCTACAGAATTCCAGCTTGGTGGCTCCGTATATGGATGAACATAAGAATTTGCAACGCTCCAAACACCCGGAGCGGTCTGATGACTGGATTAAACGTGAACAAACCAGGAGTTTCGCCAACTGGTTGTAGACACGTACCATGCATGACACCTCTATTGAAGATGACCTCTACTTGCTGTCCCAGTTACCATCTTCGAATATAATGACTTTCAAAGGGTACGAGATAAATGGTAATACATTTTACACGGTCGCCCAAGATAAGAATAGCACCAACCAAAACAGTGGTGTCCGCTTTGATGCAGAAACCAAGACGGGAAAGGAAACATATTATGGTTTTATACAGGACATATGGGCACTTGACTATCAACGTGGTTTAAAGGTCCCTTTGTTTCGGTGCAAATGGGTCAATATGACATGAGGCGGGGTAACGAAAGACCCGTAGTACGGAATGACAACAGTGGATCTCAACAATCTTGCGTATGCAGACGAACCATTCGTCCTAGCCAATGATGTGGCACAGGTTTTTTATGTGAAGGACATGTCTACCAAGCCAAGAAAAAGAAAAGATAAGGAAGCGAATGCATCGTACGATGAGCCAAAGCGGCACATAGTTCTTTCTGGGAAGAGAAACATCGTGGGAATGGATGACAAGACACACAAGTCAGAAGATTATGAAAAGTTTGATGAAATTGCTCCATTCACAGTGAACATTGACCCGAGCATCCCGTTAAATGATGAAGATTTTCCATGGTTACGGCGCAAAGGGACACACGCGAAGAAAAAGTTTCACACCCAAAGATCTGGGATGTGATCGGCTTCACTATCAACACTTTCTTCTGTGTTTCACACCCAGGAGGGAATGTCTGTAATAGTTAGGGTAGTTATGTGTTTTGGCATTTGAAACGCGAAGAAATTTTATGTGCAAAGAAATTCTTTTCATGCATTTACTGATTTTTTTTCCAGCTAAATGACCCTGAAATTTAAAAGCAATTCAAATGAACTCAGAAAAGGTTGAAAGTTGGCATGGTATCATAATTTCATACAAATAGCATGTGCAAGAAAGTAGAGAGGGTTACGGCAAAAACTGGATGCACTTCGTGTACAAAATGGATAATCTTTTTCGAAGTATCAGGGTTTCCGACAAAAACTGAACTGTTACAAAGGCATTTCATTTTTTAAATAACCTAAGCATTACTAAATTGAATATAATGATAAAACACACTAATATTAAACATAAGAAAAAAGAATCACTGAAAAAACTTTTTTCAAAGTTAAGTTTATTCACAAACTAGTGATTCACACAAATTTCAAATAATTCAAAATTTAAACTATTCAAATTTGAAATCTACCGGCACTAACAGAAAGTTTGTAATTTTTTGTACCTAAAGCAAAAATATTCACAAAGAAACTCTAAATACAGCAAAAATCAACTCAAAAATAAATAAAACAAAAAAATAAAGCAAAAAAAAAATTAAGAAAAAAAGCCCCGCCTACTGGGCCAAAGCGGCCTGCATACGACTAGCGACACAACCTTTAGTTGGGCCAGGATGCAGGCCCGCAAAGGCCCAGTAGGCCCACAAGGCGAGGAGGACAGGTAGGCCCAGTAGGCCTGATTAGGAGAGGAGCTCGAGAGAGCTACCGCACTGGGGCTTATAAACCAGTGCGGTAGCCCCTCAACTAGCGAGGTGGGACTAAACTTCCGCACCGCACCTGCGCCAGCGCACCCCCTTTAGTACCGGGTCGTGGCACAAACCGGTACTAGGGGGGGGGGCCTTTAGTACCGGTTTGTGCCACCACCCGGTACTAAAGGGGGTCGCTTCCCGCCGCTTGGCCTGGCCAAAACAGACCTTTAGTACCGATTGGTGGCTTCAACCGATACTAAAGGTGCCTTCTATATATACAACTGCTACAAAAATTTCAGTTTCCCTCTGTTTTCGCCTCTGTTCCGTCGTCTTCGTCGCCGTCACCACCGCCCTCGATCGTCTCCGACGTCGCCGTTCGTCTCCGTCGCCGCTCCCGTCCCTGTCGCTGCCCCCGTCCCCGTCGCCGCCCCCGTCCCCGTCGCCGCCCTCGTCTCCGTCGCCGCCCCCGTCCCCGTCGCCGCCCCATCCGTCGCCTCGCCATCGCCTCGCCGTCGCCTCGCAGTCACCTCGCCTCGCCGTCGCCTCTCCTCGCCGTCGCCTCTCCGTCGCTTCGCCGTCGCCGTCGCCCGCTGTGAGTCTCCAGCCCCGAGCCCGTACACAGACACAAGCATTAGATAATTAGTCTTTAATTAGTTTAGATTATTTAGATTATTATTTTGTATGTTTAATTAGTTTAGATAATTAGTGTTTAATTAGTTTAGATTATTTAGATTATTATTTTTTCACTATTATATATGTATGAATGCATGTTAGATGGATATAATTAGTGCTTAATCAGTTACAAATTAGTGTTATATAGAAATGTTAGAAATTAGTGTTATATAGAAATGTTAGAAATGTTAGAAATTTTAGTGTTATTTAGATTATTTAGATTAGCATAATTAGTGTTATATAGAAATGTTAGAAATTTTAGTTATCAAAATCCAATCATTAAAAAATTGTTACTTTTTGCGGGCATATAGCTAGTATTTGTTCTCGACGATGCCCGGCCCGCATCCTCGCCGTCGACCCGTCCGCGACGACGTCCAGCCGACCCATGTCCGGGACTGGGTTCCGCCGGGCTGGCACTGGGAGGTGCTACTTGGAGGGGCGCGCCGCTTGACGAGGAACCTGGCCGCGGGTCTCGTCGTCGACCCTGATCTCGTTTGGTGGCGTTCGCGTGGGCCAGTTTCGGTGCGGAGGGACCCGGCCCCGCCGGAGGTGGTATGTCGCCGTGTCAGGGAGGAGGACGAGCACGTCCATCGCTACATGGTTGCGCTAGAGGGCGGCAGGTTCTCCAATACGTGGCAGTATCTTCGGGGATCTCACTTCAGCTATGATCCTGTGAGGGTTCCTTCTCTTTGGGTGTCCACCGCCCGCGCTGGAGGAACCGCGAGTGTCCTAGATTCTTCTGTATTATTCAATCTTTATTAGCTAATAGCCAGTGATGTACTATTCAATATTATATATTATTCGAGACGATGTATTGGAGATTATATCTATTATTCTGGACGATGTATTTGAGATTATATCTATTATTCGAGATTTGAATACTAAATTGTTTTATATTTCTTTTGGATTAGTTAAACAAAAGCTGATAATACCGACAGAGAGGGAGAACAGACCATGTTCGATATGATACGCGGGGCAGATGATAATCAGAATGAAGAAGATTATGACGGCTCCGAATTTCTAAACAACACCGGAGAGGGTGATATGATATTCGATCGCGACGACGAACTTGATGAAGTCATGAACTATGATTATGACGATGACGAAGAACATGTTGATCCTGAAACAACAAACACCGGCGAGGTATATATATTTATATAAGCAGGCATCTGGTGATCATCACATGTTTTAAATGACTTGAAGATATATTAACGAATCGATCTTTGTTCTTTCAGCCATCCGGATCGAGCAAATCTTCAGGCAAAATGACGAAACGAGGCCCGAACAAAAAGTTGAAGCCAGGCGTAAAGTACAATATCGAGGCATGCGGCCCTACTGGCAAACCATTAGAGCCTAAGAAGATTGCGGACAAGTTCGTTCGTCAGTGCGGAGTTCTTGTGAAGGACCAACTCCCGATCAAACTTCAAGAATGGAGAGCGCCAGCAAAGCCACGTCCAGATGTTACTTTTGTCGACAAGAATCAAAAAGATCTGCTTTGGGATACTCTCATGGAACATTTCACCCTACCAGATCATTTCACAGAAGCAGATGTGCAGAAAGTCAAAGAGGCTGCTCTTAGGATGATGGTGACTGCATTCAAGAACTACAAGAATCGTGAATGGAACAAGTACGTCAAGGGAGGAAGGAAGACTCCAGTATTCAAGGGAACACTGGAGAACCAACGTGATCATTGGGACGATTTCGTGAAATTCAAGGATTCGGAATTAGCTAAGGAACGGTCGAGAATAAACAAGAAGAATGCCGAAAAAAAGGATAAGTTCCATAAGCTGGGGCCAGGTGGCTATGCGGTGGCAATGCCTAAGTGGGATAAGTCTGAGAAAGAGATGGAGGATGCAGGTGTCACTCCGGCTACTAAGAGCTGGCCCCCCAGGGTCAGGACTTGGTTCTATGCGCATGGGGGGAGTTGGACCGGGAGACAGGCAATGTTTCGACGAGGGCAAGTCTGAAGGGAGCCGACGATGCGATACTTGTTGCAATAGAAGAGGCACGAACGGGGGTGTTCCAGCCCAACAGAGAGAACGACGAGCTTACGCGTGCCCTGGGAAATCCTGAACACCCGGGAAGAACACGAGGCAAGGGCGCTATGCCGTGGTATGAGGGGTTTTCAGACTGGAACAACGACTACAGAACCCGTGCGAGAAAGAAGATTGCGGAGGAGAAGAAGAGGAAGATGGAGGAGGAGCAGAGGAAGCGGGACTATGAACGCCTTCAAGGCCTAGAAGCAAGTCAAGCGGAATTGGCAGTCAAATTCCAGCGGCAGCAGGAGCAGATCGACTCACTTACCCATCAAAGGGGGTCTCAGCAGCTGCAGCAGCTAGCGGATGATCCAGCATTGGATAGCACCGGCCCATCCATGCCGAGAAGCAGCGTGGGTTCCGTCCCGGACGACGCAATGCTGGGTAGATACCCCGTGGATGACATCACGGAGAACACTAACTGCGAGCTACACGTCAAAATGAAGAACATATCCATGAAGGTGGCGGACGGCTGTGCTTTCACAAATCCCCCCGAGGCAACCTTCCATTGCAACCCGATTCCAGCGGGCTATGCTCGTGTCTTGGTTGATGAGGTGGTGGACCCACCATATTCGGGGCTACAGCTTGACATTGCTGGAGGTGACGGCGAGCGCTTTCTCGGAGAGGCCAAACATCGTATCATCCTATGGAAAAAGGATTGCATCATCTTTCCAAGGCCACCGACACCGCGTCACCCGAGTCCTCGTCGAAGTCCGCCACCGAGTCAGCAGACTCCCGCTCCTCCAAGTCCGGCAAAGTGTCAGGACAATCCTCCTCCTCCAAGTCCGGCAAAGTGTCAGGACAATCCTCCTCCTCCAAGTCCGCCACAGCGTCAGACGTCCACTCCTCCTCCAAGTCCGGCACAACCTCAGGCCACTCCTCCTCGTCCAACTCAGTCCCGTCAGCCGTCTCCGCCGCCTCAGCAATCGCAGAAGAGACACCCCGCAGCTATGGTGCGTAGCGGTACGAGTCGAGGTAGTACAGGAAGTACAGGCGGAGGCAAGCGATATAAATATGGTCCAAGCCTCAAGCCTCTTCCGCAGAGGTCTTATGACAGGTCCGAGGAGGAAATCACAGCCATATCGAAGGCCGAGGTGGAAGCCCATTTTGCACCGAAACCGCCACCGCCGCCAAGGGAGAAAGTGCCTGAGGAAACGATTGACCACTTCATTCGTATGGCTCAACCACCAGCTCCCAAGCCTGTTGACACAGACTATGAGCGCCACATCAGGAAGTTAAATCGAGCACGTCTACAAAGGGAGGCGAGCACGTCTACATCGGGATCGAGCAAACAAGAAGCAGCTGCCAAAAAATGCGGGAAAACCATTCCCCAGCTGGGAGAACAGGCGGCGCAATCGATCCCCTCGCTTGTTGTGCCAACAACAGGTGACAGTACGCGCGCCCAATATTATTGTGGGCAAACAGTGCATGTTCCCGAGGTGGGCAATGTGGTAATAACGGAGGAGCATATAATGCAGGCTGAAGTTCTCAACATCACTGTTGGACAACTCCTCGAGATCGAGCCCATGCCTTTGCTTAGAGAGGATGAAGTAAAACGGAAATATGTCCGGGGCCAACCTTTGGTCGCGCCAGACAAGGTCAAGAACCTCCCAACGAGAATGTATGAATTGCATCAATGGTACATGAACATTACCAAGATTTCACAGCGATTGTCCCTCATGGTGAATGTCAAGAAGGACCATTACTACCATGAGAAAGCTGTGTCCGTTGAGTATTTAGAACTGTTTCAGTTATACAATCAAGACGCACTCGACAAATGTATCGTCAGTTGCTATTGTCTGTAAGTGATTTCTTTCTATAATTTAAGTCTCAAGCTAGCTGTAGTGATCCTTTTGATCAATCATTACCTGTAATTATCCTCACTATATTCTTTTCTGTGGTATTATGCAGGATGAAGATATATGAAATGAGAAAAGGTGGACGCTTTGGCATTGGGTTCATTGACCCAAACACCGTTAATGAATACACATGGAAGATAAATAAACGTTATGCAAAGGAAGTAGAGGACAGCATGCTAGAGTTCTTGAAGCGCCTCAAATACAATGAAGATATACTACTTCCTTACAACTTCCAGTGAGTCACACTGTCTTGTACTACAAATTCTCTGTTTTTGCCTACTAGCTAGCTACATGTTTTTGCTTACATATGCCCGCTTAATTAAGACATGTAAACGTGTGTGCATGCAGATTTCACTGGGTCTTGTGTATCATAAAGTTGACGCCGGAACAGTTGAAGTACTGGACTCACTAATCTCAGCAAAAACTGACTATAACATCTTGTATGGGATAGTCAACAGGTAATTTCAATCATTATTAACTATATATCTCGGCCTATTTAGTTCGTCATTTCATGATATGAACTGTTTAATAACCCCTTTATTCATTTTCTTTGTCGGCGGGCAGGGCTTGGGCAAGATTAATCAGCGTCACGGAAGGTGAATGGAAACAAAAGCTTCAATGGTTTCGACCCAAGGTAAGCAATTAAGTAGTACTAGCTAGCTAGCTAGCTGCCATCTCTTTAATTATCATGATTGATTATTTTTATCTGATCAAATTCCATTCTCGTAAAGGCCCTGAAGCAGGCGCAGGGGACTGATCTGTGTGCATTCTGCGTTTGCGAGAACATTCGCATGATGGCGTCCTAAAGGAGCAGATCTCAAAGACAGCAATGGGTACGCTTGTCAGAACACTATTCACAATTTTTACACCATTATCGATATCTAGTCACACAACTAATACACATGCATATTGATCTCCTTCTTAACAGTTCAAAGAGGTGCGGGAGAAGCTCATAGAAAGGGAGCGCGTAGAAGCACTTCAAGAGGAAATAGCGGGATTTTTTCTCGACCAGGTCATAAATCCGAATGGAGAATTCTATTACCCGCTACCGCCCCCATGAAAACCACTTCCAATTGTAATCGTGCTCCGAAGGCACCAACTAGGCTAATGGCACTGGCTCCGAAGGCAACATTCATATGTAGGAGAAATTGTATATAGCTATACATGTGTGTATGTGTGAATTAATTAATATGGTGGTTTGTGAGACATTGATGATATATATATATATATTATATATATATATATATATATATATATATATATGCATAACGTGTACAATGTGTAGTATCGTAAAATACCAGCAAACAAAAAAGAATTAAAATGGAAACACAAAATTAAATAAAAAAGAAATCATAAAACTAAAAAAACACAAACCTTATAGTACCGGTTGGTCTTACCAACCGGTACTAAAGGGCTCCAGGCCCCCGGAGCTGGCTCGTGCCACGTGGTTGCCCTTTAGCAGCGGTTCGTGCTGAACCGGTACTAAAGGGGGGGGAGGCTTTAGTGACCACAATTTAGTGCCGGTTATGTAACCGACACTAAAGGGCCTTACGAACCGGTGCTATTGCCCGGTTCTGCACTAGTGCTCTACGACAATCGTATTGACAAATCCTAATCTCGATCTATGCCAACTCAACAAACAACATCGGAGACACATGTAGACTTTTGGTAGCACACAAAGTGTTCCTCCGGTATTTGGGAGTTGCGTAATCTCATAGTCATAGGAACATGTAAAAGTCATGAAGAAAGCAATAGCAACATACTAAACGATCAAGTGCTAAGCTAATGGAATGGGTCAAGTCAATCACATCATTCTGTAATGATGTGATCCCGTTCATCAAATGACAACTCATGTCTATGGCTAGGAAACTTAACCATCTTTGCTTAACGAGCTAGTCAAGTAGAGGCATACTAGTGACACTTTGTTTGTCTATATATTCACAGATGTACTAAGTTTCCGGTTAATACAATTCTAGCATGAATAATAAACATTTATCATGAAATATGACTGGGTTACGTATCTCTATCGGAGTTGTCGGTAATGAAAGACGACACTGGTTTGATATTGCCGGCGGGGTGCGTACATTTGGGGGCATTTTGGTGAAGTATGCATGGAGAGGTTCGTGTGTGTGTGTGTGTGTGTTTAGCTTCGTTGGAAACGAGAGTTTTGGCAACGCTACACGTTGTATTGATCGGTGCATACCGCACGTATATATGAAGTACAAAGTGGCTTACAATCTCAACTATACAATAACTAGAAGGTGGGCCGAGATATACAATATACATGCACAAATCATATGTTCAACAAGCTTAGCTAGCTAGTCACCATTGGTAGCGGTAGGATGCACGGAGAAAAAACAACGAAGGAACGAAGGAATTGGATGGAGAGCCAATGAATGCGTGGATATGATGACGTGGCGACCTGGAGTATTTTCATTTTTTTTCTTTTTTCGATATGGACCGGTGGACACGCAATGCACGTAAACGCGTTTATTTGTTCGATTCGAAGCAAGCACGAGCACATAAACGCAGGGCGTCCCGGCGAATCCGATTACGTACATATACGTACAGGTGCCAGATACTTACATAACCGCCTGATCCGAATCCTTGAGTGCCAGCACCGACACCTTGTCATACGCACGGCTGTTATAGCAGTTGGTGGATAGTCCACCGGTTATTTTTCGCTGGTTTTATTTCGTCTATCCTTCCACCTCCGTCAAATCGCTGAGTTTTTTTGGTTTTTTCACCTCACGATCGGTCCGCTCACACACCGCCCACAGAAACAATCCATCGCCACCCACGACTCCCTCACCCTGGCTGGGGTTCCTAGGCTCCTAGCCCTATCCTCCGCTGGCGTTGCATGTTCCCGTCTGATCTCGCCCAAGCGCTTTGTTGACCTCGCCAGGAGCAGCCAGTTGGATCACGCCGCCGTGCCTCCCTCTCTTCCTTCTCTTCTTTTCCCCTACCTTCTCTCTCTCCTCCAGGGGCGGAGACGGGGGGGGGGAGGGGGGGCGAGCAGGGGCTAGACCCCTGCCAATCGCTCGCCCCCCCAACGATTTCTAGCAGGTAGAAGTATATGTAGTGTACTGTAGATGTGCTAATTGGCCGGAGATAATCACATCATTAGCCCATATAAGATTTTTCTAGGGAGATTAGCCCATATAAGTTCTCATATAATAACTATCCTAGACCGAGGCCCAATAGCCCATGTCATTGTTATGTGGTTGTGGCCTTTTGTTCGTTTGCCTCATGCGATCGATTCTTTGATCGTGTCCTCGCAGTCTCGCACTAGGGTCTAGGGCGTTGTTTGCAGCTGCCGCCAGCCGCCGGCTGCCCGGCTCCCGCTGCCGCTCCCGCTTAGATAAGGCGCTCACCACGCCGCCGCTCCTTATCGGCTGCGTTGATCTGTCGTTTTTGTCCGCTGTTTGTTCAGTGTCTAAGGACTATGGTCTATGGCAGGAGGAGGAGGCTTCATTAGATTATAGTTTCACCGGGAGAAACGAAGATCATATAAAGGAAGGTACTAGTACGTACTTGTAGCTATTAGTTATTATGAATTAAAATCCTACTATCCTAGTATAGTGCGTTAGTGTTGTCTATAAAATAGTAAATTAATCTATTAATCACGGTGATTGCATTAGGATATTGGATCTGCCCAATTTAGCAACCGAACAAACGATCAAGAAAATTGGTTCTGCCTTACATCCTTGCTACTTCACGTTCTTCCTGCAAATTTTGGCGATCAATTCTGGACTAATCAGAGGCGACGTCGGCGCGATCGTGAGCTCATTAATTCTCCGGCCAACTAGCCAAGGTTAGCACAACTAACAACTGCTTGCTCATCTCGATCAGTTCCCACCTTATACCTATCAAATTTGTACATCAAATGTCAATTATTTTAATTATGTGACTTGTGATGTCATTTTTATGATTTATATTATCAAGAGAAAAGTGTCGCCAAACACCAGAAATATTATTTCAGCTTAATTGTCGAGGGGGTGCCGTATTTCTTCTCATAGAAATATCAAAGTAAAACGAGAGACGACTTGCTTGAGCATTGCATGAAAACTTGCTTCGAAAGGAATTCACAACTAAATTCTCTTCTAATGAAATTGTTAATATACTTTATGTTATTGAAAATCACCGAGATTATATAGCTAATTCAAATGTAACTACCACATGTCTATACTCTATAGCAAGGAAGCGGTATTTTTTTTTCCAACTTTGCTTGGCCCCCCCTATGTCCAAATCCTGGCTCCGCCCCTGCTCTCCTCTGAACTGCGCGTCGCTCCGGTAGACACCTCGGCGCACGCCGCCTACCGGGAGACGCCGCTGCTGGACAGGGATAGCCAGGCAGCCGTGCGCGTGCAAGGTCGGTTCGCGGCACTGCCTCGTCCAGCCCAAGTCGCTCATTCGCGTCGCCGTGTTCGCTCAAGCCGTTGCGTCCCGTGGAGGAGCAGGCACATGAACGCGGGCGCCGCTGGCGATGTTGATGAAAAGCAGAGGTAGTTGCCGCTTGATTCAGTGCAAGAAAAATTGAAGTCATGGTACCTTCTTCTCCCCTTTGCATGATCGGTTGATGCATTTTCGATTGAAGCTTTCTCTTCTTTGATTCAGGAATTTCATTCCGTTGATGCTTCAGCAATCCTTTCATCTCACCATGCCCACATGCTCGGATGAAGCAATTCTCGCAAGTGCAAGGACGTTTAGGAAAAAACAATCAATAATTGAATCTTTTGACAAATTCTCTTCTCTATGCAGAACGGCGGTGGCTCGTTGACTCGTCACAGGTCACAGCGATTAGTGCCAATTAGCCTGATCGTGCAGTGATGCCAGCTGGATCACGCCGCCGTGCCTCCCTCTCTCCCTTCTCTTCTTTTCCCCTACCTCTCTCTCTCCTCTGAACTGCTCCTCTCTACAGGTGCCGCCATGGCCACGTCTTGGAGCTCGCCGCCGTGGGCTGCGCGCCCCTTCAATGACGGCCTTCCTCGCCCACATCCAGGTCCTCTCAATCCTAATTGGATACGCCACGAGTGGGAGCGGAAGCTGCAATGTCAAGATCCGCAAGCAGGACATAAACCACCTTGCCATGAATTTCCTCATCACATTAGGATCAAAGTTTTAAATAGCGCGCTAAGCATCTTAGCGGCAGACCTCTTCCAAATGCTATAGCGTGCTATAGGGGAGCTATAGCGCAATATTTAAAATGTTTCTTCATTTGTTTGGACCAAAGTCTCTTAGCGCAAGACCTTTTGTAAACGCTATAGCGCGCTATAGCGGGCTATTTAAAACAGTGATTAGGATTCATGGTTCTGTATCAATTCCGGCACCCAACATACTGTATGCCCACATGTTTAAATCATGCCGCTCTTACTCCTGCAATACTCCAAGAATAGTACTTGAGATTTAGGCAGCAGTGGGCATGGTAATTAATTTTTATTTAGTTGGTTCAGTTACTATCATTGGAAGTGCCAGACAGATCTCACCGTCAAGAGTAGCGCTGCAGGGTCATTCACCTGGTTGGCCTCTTATGTAACTGGTGTTGTCGTGTCCATGTGGAAGGAGAGCCCGCTTCGCCGTAGGCGCCGTCATGGCGGTGCTCGACTTCAGGGAGGAGGTCGGCAACCACCACTTCTTGGGCCAAGTAAAACTTTGCTCGCCATTGAAATAATCTTGTTTCTTGTTTTTTCTCTTTCTGATATGATTGATGATTGATTCCATTTGCAGAAAAGGATTCTCGAGGAAATAGCACAAGCTAATTCTAAATCATCTCTTAGTTGATCAAGCATGTAATCATAAAGTGAAGGTAGAGAAGTTTGGAATAGTAACCTCGTGGTTTCGTTACCCACACATTGGAGGTCCCATGCAAACTATTGTAATTTGTGAGAAGTTTCAGAAATTTGCAATTTGTGAGCGGGGGGATGGTACTAAGTTCTTTCTCATGCAGTTACATTGTTGTCCTGTGCTACATTCTCCTTTGATCCTGTAAGCAAAAGTCAATATATATACTGTTGGACCTTAAAGCTCCAAGACATCTTATGTTTTGTATGTACTCCCCTGGTTATTTAGCAAATGCCAAAAAAGTGTGTTGTTTCTTTCATGAGTACATCGTTTGGCTGGGAGTTTTTCCTACTTGTTATAAATATTAGGAACTTAAGCACATAACGACGTATCAATCCTGTAAGCAAACATCTTATATGGTGTACTCTAACATTTCTTTGATATAGTTTTTTTAACAAAATAACGGTGCCCAAGTCACTTCTAATAGAGAGCATGTGCTCGTGTAATAGTACACTCATAATTCATTGTGATCAAATGTACACAGAGTTGGCAGAAGCTATGGAAGAAATGGTAACTTGCTTACTTGGGAAAACTGCATTAGGTAACGATGATGATGACAGTGGTAAATTGTCTGAATCTATAAGCACATTATGTGGAAGCTTGCATGCTAGGATTTATTCCTAGAAGTTCTTGCACAAAGGACATTTCCTGATTTAAAGCCAACTCTGTTATGTTTTGATGGTAATGCTCCTTTTTTCAAAATTACCAGATCCTTCATGAAAAGAACTATTGATGTGACTTTTTCTATACATGTGGTGATGCTAAGGCTCAGTTTGAACTACAAAAGTTCGTGGAGAACTATGTCAGTTTTATTTCTACCTTAGTAAAATTGAACTGAAATAGTATCAGAAGTTGACATGCTTCCATGTACTGTAATTTTCTTATACTCTGACCCGTATTATTGTGTTTTTTCAGCGTAAAAATGTCATAAATACAGTCACAAACCCATCAGATCTATGCAATGGATGTCGTGGTGATTGCTGGAAGGGAGGGTTCCTGGGATGATGAGAAGGTATGCAGATTCATACTGTTCCAGGTTCAGACTGAAATCTAAACTAATGAATGTAGAGTTGTAGACACAATATTTTTGTTGATGCTGGGTAATTCATGAAGT